>NC_034607.1:643609-660713 GCF_900095145.1 Mus pahari | reverse complement strand
TTTTTTTTTTTGCTTGTGTAAACAAGTTGTACTGCCCTTTTTTCGGGGGAGAGGCTCTTGAACTTTAAGTAATTGGTCGAGGTTGTTACTTAATAAAATGGAGTCATTCTAGGCTTGACGTTGTTGGAAAGCAGATATTCCCTATGGTATCACTGAGCAGTCTGCCCTGGCTTCCTCACTCTGTCTTGTCACTCACAGATTCAAGGGGAAGCTGTCTTTAAATTCCATGACCTGTGCCTGTAAGGCAGTGAATCTTAGCATTTCTACCTTCTTCTGCTCTTCCTAAACTCACTGGATAGGCGTGTCCATACACATGGCATGGGGTGGGGCTGGAGTCCGGCTCTACCACAATTGCTACTGCCTTCAGATGTTTCTACACATTGACTTTTGTTTTTAAATTTTACTTTTAATTATTGTGTATATGTGTGGTGTATGTGTGTGTGTGTGTTTCCTGCATGCTACAGCTTGCATGTGTGGAGGTCAGAGAAAGAATGTCTGAGCTATAGTCTCTCCTTTACATGGGTTCCCAGGGTTGAACTCATGACACTACGCTTCTGCAGCCGAATGTCTTCACCTGCTAAGTCATTTTTCCGTTCTCTACACATTATTTTAAAAGGCAGAACCCTGATACAAGTAGGTCTTACTGTATGTGAGCGCAATCTTGGGTTAGAAAACCCTAAGTGTTAGGTTATAAAGTGTCCAATGCTTACCCCGAACAGGGCTTTTCTAACTCTTAGGGAAGACAGGAGTTAGCAAGTATATACAGAAGTTACCAGAAGGCCCTAGAGCCTGGAGTGGTTTATTAAAGCGGCACACACACTCTTAGTTTTTTCCTTATACAAGCTGGCTGCTTTGTCTAGGCCATCACCAGCTCCTGGCATCCACCTGGAGTATACATTTTATATATATGTGTATACATACACACACACATATATATATGGACTCAGTGGGGTGGTACCCCACTCATCTTGTTAGTGTGAGTGGCTGCAGAAAGAATAAAATGTTAGAATCCAGCTAAAGCTTAGGAAGTAACATCCCTAGCACCTTCCCTCGCAGATGCGGACATCCACCTTACTAAGAGATTGTCAGAATTGCTGGCTAACAGACTTCCAGGTGCCAGGATTTTCCACCTAGAGAAGTGAGTTTACTAGTAAGTGAGTGGTACTAGTGGCCACACCCCCTTCTCCCCACCCTCTTCACTCCCCTGCCTCCTGCCAGGTAATCTGAGAGCCTGCTTTGAAACTAATTCCATCCCCAGGGAGCTGTAAGAGCACCTCTTCCAGGCAGAGCCACATTCCTCTCTTTAGAACTAAGACCATGCTGCTGCCTGCCTGCCTGCCTGCCTGCTTCACAGAATCTCTTGGAGACATTCCTAGGAGGAACACTTCGGTCATCTTGCGGAATAAGGGCTGAGATAGTGACCAGCTGGGAAACATACCAGGACTCTTTCTGTGTGCATCTTGGGTTTTGTCTTAATCCTTTCTCATTTCTGTTATTACTGGGGTTCTTTGTTTTTTTTGTTTTCTAAAAAAGAAGTATGTGCCAGATCCCAAAAGTCAGACCTGGTGTGATCCGACCCTTCCATTTGTTCTCTGAAAGCTAGATTGATTTGGTTTATAGAACTGCTGTTCCTTTGCTCTCATTACCGTGTCTCCACTTGGCAGTTTGGGATTGCTGGCCAATCTGTCATGACTGCCAGAATCAGGATATTGAGTTTTAAGTTTTTGAGTTACTTATGAACTAGGAAATATTTGGACTAATTCAGCTTGCTTAATTTATGTGAGCACTTAATTCATCTCATCAGCCAATTTGTTGTCATACAACAATATGAAAATGTAAGCATGTGTAGACACTATCCTCATCTAGCCATATACAGCTTTAAATAGAAAATGTTATAGCACTTATTTCTAGTTATCATTTGTCAGTCATAAGCTAAACTGTTGATTTAATTACTGTTTTATTTGTATTTGTGTGTGTGTGTGTGTGTGTCTGTCTGTCTGTCTGTCTGTCTGTCTGTCTACTAAGATGTCTGGATGCCTAAGAAGGCCAGAAGGGGTGTCAGATTTTTCTGGAGCTGAAGTAACAGGTGGTTGTGAGCTGCCTGACTTGGGTGTTGAGAACCAGACTAGGGTCCTTGGGAAGAGCATGAAGAACTCTTGACAACTCTTAAGCTCCTGAGTATCTTTTCTTTTTTCTTTTTGTATCTTTTCTGTCATTAAATAATCTTCCCCAAATCTGTACTTTTATAAATATGACTTTAAATATAAACAACACAGAAACTTTAAGACCTTTTTTTTTTTTTTTAAGATTTATTTATTATTACATCTAAGTACACTGTCGCTGTCTTCAGACACACCAGAAGAGGGCATCAGATCTCATTACAGATGGTTGTGAGCCACCATGTGTTTGCTGGGAGTGAACTCAGGACTTTCGGAAGAGCAGTCAATGCTCTTAGCCACTGAGCCATCTCTCCTGCCCTTTAAGACCTTTTAAAAATGTATATTTGTTTTTTCTTTGAAAATGTCTCACCATGCATTCAGTGTATCTGTATTAAATTGATCCTATGATCCCACCCTCCCAGTCTCCTCCCAGGCCTACTGTACTCTATGTGCCTCCCAACTTCATGTATTCTTTCTTGAACCCACCAAGTCTAATTAGTGTTTCCAGTATGTTCCTGGGTGTTGGGTCATCCACTGAAGCGTCAGCAACCTAGCAGGAACAGCATTTCTAAAGAACGCTGATTCTCCCTCCTCTGACGTCATCAGTTGCCAATAAGTCCTCTGTTGGGAGTTGTGCTTTGTTAGTGTTTCCCATTTATTCTGAAATTGTGACTGGTTTCATTTCGCGCTGTTTTTAAGCAGGCCACCACAGCTGCTCTGAGTTGGTGGATGCAGCAACCCTGTTGTGTCTGGAAAACATGACTTCCTGTAGTCCTCCCTGACCTCTGACTCCTACAGTGTTTTCTCTCCTTCTTTTGTAATGATTCTAGAGTCTTGTGGGGAACAGGATCTAATACAGATGTCTCATTTAGAGCTGAGCTCTCTGCAGTCACGTATCTCTGCATTTTGGTCAATTGTGGGTCTCTATTAACTTCAAGAAGAGTCAGGCTTCTCTGATTAGGGTGGAAAGCTACACTAATCTATTTACTGGTGTTACTGTAAGTATTTAGAAGAAGTTTTAGCAGAATAACAGCATTAAATCCTCCCCTAAGGCCTGTGACCTAGCCAGCTGTCGGCTTTCGGTGCCGTTAACAGTGCTAGCTGTGGGTTCCATCTTGTGGAGCAGGCTGTGAATTCAGAGAGTGGTTGGTTGTTACCATTACCTTGGTGCCACGCTTGGGCCAGTGGGTGTGTCTTGCCAGGCGAGCCATTAGATTATAGGTTGGAGTGTTCAAAGCTATGTAAGACTTTGCCCTAGCAACCTACACAGCACCTTTGGTATTGGGAAAGCTAGCCGTGGATGGGGATTCCATGTAAGTACCAATGTCGTGTGACTCAAGTGTGAGGTGTGTTCAGCAGTAGGGTCTTACCATCAAGTTCTGTTGGGTAACCAAGAGCAACGGTGATACCCTGTATTGTAAAGCTTAAGTCTTGACGACACCCCCTGATCTCTAAGCAGGCAACAGCACATGGGTTTTAAAATAAATTTTCTGTTTTATGCTCCTATACTGGCTGAGGCAAGAAACTTGGGAAAAACTGCTGGTTTTGTTTGTATCACAGAGGAGAGAAAACAAGTGTGCAAATGATTGTACGCTTAAGCAATTATATGTTCGAATTTATCTGAAAAAATGCAGGATAAGCTATTTTACTCTTTACATGGTCCATTCTGAGATTACGTAGAGAGTACGTTTAGCTGTCTGCTGGAGGTTTCTGGTTGTGGTGGCTGCATCTTCCGAAAAGGCAATTAAACTTGAACCTATTGGACACATTTTGAGCCAAACCAATATAAAGGAAATGCACCAAGAGACATTTTAAAACTTAGACATTAGCGCAAAGATTATTGGAAAAAGAGATATTTAGGGAATAAAATAGTATGCATGGCCTTCTCAAGGGAGAGTCAGTAAGTGCCTTTACAATGGGTGTGTATAAGATTTCAAGTTAGCTTTCAAGTTAAATTTCTAAGTATTAGGAGGATTTTATTCTCTTCCATAGGTTTAATGTTATATGTATAGGTGCTTTTCTGGCATATATGTGCATGTACCACATGTATTCACAGAAAAGGACATTCAGTCCCCTTGAACTGGAGTTACGGAGTTTTTAACCACTGTGGGGGTGCTGGGAATCAAACCCAGATCCTCTCAAAGAGCAGCCAGAGTTCTTAACTGCTGAGCAACCCCCCTCCTAATTTTTTAAAACATTACTCAAAGAATATTCTTTATAGGTTAAAAATATAAAGAACTTTCTTTTGTAAACAAAACTATACACTAGATTTACAAGGAGTCTTGTTTAAGTTGGTAATAAGAGGGCATGATTGTTTGACCCTACTAGGATGTCTTAAAGAAAACACAGCCCTGTACGCAATCTTAGCTTTATCATTGGCGTCTGGTCCTTCCTGACTCCAGGAACAGTAGTGGCAAACCAGTGGCCTATTTTCTTCCTCCTGCTTTCTCTCCCAGGTCCCAATAATTTCCTGTCTGTTTCATTTACCTTTTCCCTTTTTTTTTTTTAAATAAAAAAAATTAGAACAATACAATAAAACATTCACAATTTAAAATCCTTTCTCATTAAAAGCCTTTACATTTGTACTACACTTTTTACTAAAAATATATCCTTAGGACCTATGAGTTGACTTGGTTGGTAATGGTATTTGCTACCAAGCCTAACTGAGACCTGATAGTGGAAGGAGACGACCAACTCCTGGAAGCTGTCCTTTCAACTCCACAGGTGAACCATGTACTGGAGGTCTCTCCCCAACCCTCTTCACCATCTGTCCCCTGCCAGACATTATGTGTGTATGTGTGTGTGTGTGTGTGTGTGTGTGTGTGTGTGTGTGTGTGTGTGTGTATGTGTGACATATGTTTAACATTTATATCCACTTTTTTCTTCCTTACTGGATTCTATTTATTGATTTTTCTTCAGTATCATAAGACATAGGGACAAAACTGACTTGTTTTTAAATAAGAGTTAAAAATCAACTTATATTTATGGTACAGTGGAGCAAATCAAGATTTTCTTTTTATGTATCATTAAACTAAGGCTTTGTGCTGAGCTTGGGCAGACTTTGTCGTGTGGGTTTTTTGGGTTTTTTTTTTTATTTCTTTCTTTTCCTCGTGGAGTCTATATGTTATGTGCTGTGACATGTGTAGAACTCAGAAAATCACTTCAGTTTTCTTCTTCCTCCATACGGACTCTGGAGCTCAAATTCAAGTCGCCCCAGAGCAGAAGACCCCTTTCCCCACTCAGCCACCCTCTCGGCACGCCCACTATAATTTTGGGGTTTTTGTTTGTTTTTTGGTTTGTTGTTGTGGGGAAGCAGTTGTTTTGTGTGTGTGTTCCAAGAGTCTTGCTTCAGGCTTATTTGTAACATATGTAACCCAGAGTAGTCATGAACCTTAAATTTTCCTGCCTCAGTTTCCCAAATGCTGGGGTAATTTTTGTCCATTATTTGAGTTAGGCTGACTGACTTTTGTATTTGATTATTGGCCGTGGAGTAGGGGAAAATATACTGCATATCCCAAGTTTGTGCCAGTTTATCTTTGCCTTAGGTGATTTTTGTCTCTGATATGGAATCTATTCAACAGTCAGCTGTTGTGTTTCAAAATTGTTGAGTGAAGCCTGATTGCCTGCATGCAGTGTGTTTGTCTGTGTTGATACCTTAGTGCTGTGACTATTGTAGCTTTAGTCTTCTGTTTATGTTAGGCAAGGCTTTGTTTTCTTAAATAAGAAATAACTGGTTGATATTTTTTCAACTACTATGTTTGGTAAATAGATTTTCTTATATTCATTAGTTATTTTTCCTATTGGGTTGATTAAATAAAAATCTGATAAGCTTAGGGAGAAAGGGTTTGTTCTGGCTTACATAATAGCGTACAATCTGCCATGGTGGGGAAGTCGGGGTAACAAGCACATGAAGTGCATGCTCATATCATCTACAGTCAGGAAACAGAACACTGTCTTTATTTTATATAATCCATATCCTCTACCTAGGGAATGATGCTACCCACAATCACAGTGCAAGTGCCTACGCCAGTTAATGTAATCAATATGATGTCTCCAAGGCCAACCTCAGTCTAGATAATCCCTCATAAGTGCACATGGAGCTGTGTCTCTTAGGAAATCCTGGAGTCTGTCAAATTGATAATTAATATTAAGCATCATCATTTCAATTTTTGTCAACTTGATGTCCAGACTCCTAATCACCACTTTTAAGCCATAAATTTCCACTCCTTATCTCCATAGACTGATGTCCATCTTATAGTGTGATATGCATTTATCCCAACACCAGAAACATCCCATTGTCATTAAGCTTGTTTAAACAATTGGAAATTTCAAAGTGTCTTAACTGTGAGCTCCTATAAAATGAAAAACAAGTCGCATACTTCCAATAATACATTTATTTATTTATTTATTTATATTTTATGTGCATTGATATTTTGCTTGCATGTTTGCCTGTTTGAGGGTGTAGGATCCCCCCAGGAACTAGAGTTGCAGACTGAGTGAGCTGCCGTGTGGGTGCTGAGAACTGATCCTCTGGAAGAACAGCCAGTGCGATCAACAGCCAGTGCTTTTAACTGCTGAGCCGACTCTCCAGCCTCACATACTTCCGATATCCAGTGGCCCAGAGCAGACACTCCAGTTGTAAAATGGAAGAATTGGGGCCTTGGCAATTATTGAACCAACGCAAGATACAAATCCAGTGAGGCAAACACCAAATCTGGCATCTCTGTACCCAATATCTAACCCTAACGAAACTGCCCGGATTCCTGAGGGTGGGTAACCCCATAACTGCAGCCCTGCCACCTGCAGCACCTATAGTGTGTCTCTTGGACTGGCTCCTCTCAGTGCCTATAGCTGTTTTTGGCAGACATTTCAAAGTCTTGGCATCTCCATATCCTGTGCTGTGCTCTCCAAGGTCACTTAGGCTTCATCTTCAGAAGTGACTTCTGAGGGTCACTTTGCAGGAACTCAGACTCTCAAATGGTGTCTGGCCTCAGCTGTTCTGTATGGCTTCCCTATCTTGCACCCTTCATTCCTTCAAAACTATCACCATATGGATAACAGTGCCAAGATTTACTGCCACCTCAGGTTGGAGGCTCTGGCTTTGCCCTCAGGCCACTTTTATTGTTCTGTTGTGCCCTAGCAAGTTTTCCTCCAGTCACACTGATATTTTACCAATTACAGCTGCTCTCAGCATTGTTGTTTTTAAGCTTCCACACACATGGTTCATTAAGCCCTGCTTTTCTAACCCAAATACCAATGTTTTTCCATGTTCTTCCCACAAACAGTGCCTGAGGTGATCATGTATATCACATAAACAGCCAGTGTAAAATACCAGTTTTCTGTCTTGGTTTCTTGCTTGGTTGCTGTGATAAAATACCCTGATGAAAATTACTGGAAAAAGGATTCAGCCCAAGTTACACACTATCAGGAGTTTGGATTTACTGCCTTGATTATCTACAACAGGAAGCAGAAAGAAATGAATAAATGCTGGTGCTTAGCTCCCTTTCCCTTTCTTCATTTTATGCAGTTCAAGATCCCCCGCTCAGGGACTGCTGCTACCCACACTTCAGAGGTTTGTTCCCATATCACGTAATGTGTGCCACAGGCGCGTGTCCTGGGTGATTTTTGGTTTTTTTTATTTTATTTTTTTTAAGAATTATTTATTTAATGAATATGAGTACACTGTAGCTGTCTTCAGACACCAGAAGAAGGCATCAGATCCTATTACAGAAGATTGTGAGCCACCATGTGGTTGCTGGGAATTGAACTCCGGACCTCTGGAAGAGCAGTCGGTGCTCTTAACAGCTGAGCCACCTCTCCAGCCCTATTTTTTTTGTTTTGTTTTTAAGATTTATTTCCGTGTGTGTGTGTGTGTGTGTGTGTGTGTGTGTGTGTATGTGTGTGAGAGAGAGGGGGGAGGGGAGAGGAGAGGGGAGGGGAGGGGAGGGAGAATAATATGCTCATGGATGACAGAAGAGGACATCGGATCCTTTAGAACTTGAGGCACATGTGGCTGTGGGTCATCTGACGTGATTAGAGTTTCTTCTGCTGTGGTAAATATTATAACCAAAAACAACCTGGGAAGGAAAGGATTTATTTCAAAGTTCAGTTCCACATCATAGTCTGTCACTGAGGGAAGTTAGATCAGGAACTCAGATAGGACGGGGACCTGGGAGCAGGAATTGGTGGCAGAGGCCGTGGAGGGGTGCTGCTTACCCTGCTCCCCAAGGCTTGCACAGCCTGTTAGAGCTTCCAGGACCAACTGCTCAGGAGTAGCGCCATCCAAAGTGATCTGGGCCCTGGCATGTCAATCATCAATCAAGAAAATGTATGGCACATTTGTTCATGGGCCGATCAGTTGAGAACATTTTCCACCCCTTTTTTTTTCTTCTTCCTTTTTTTTTTTCAAGACAGGGTCACACTGTATAGCCCTCACTGTATAGCTGACCTGAGACTCTCTATGTAGACAAGGCTGGCCTTACACTTACAGAGCTCCACCTACCTTTGCCTCCCAAGTGCTGGGATTAAGGGTGTGTGTCATTATGCCTGGCACCTAGGGCATTTTTTCTATTGAGTTTACAGTTCTTTGAAAATGACTGACTGGTGTCAAGTTGATGTAAAACAGCTAAAATATTGGTCTTCCCAAGAGCAGCAAGTGTTCCTCATTAGTGAGCCATCTCTAAAGTCCGCCTAAGAAGACATCTGGAGGGAGGCTAGGCTTCAGATTAAGGATGCAGACTATCATGACAGGAAAGGCATTGCGGGAGCTTGAGGAAACGGGTTCCATTGGGTCTCTTCATCGGGAGTTGAGGAGAAGCGCTGGTTCTCTAATCACTCTGCTCTCTGAATATGTAGTGTTCTAGCATGTATCTGACGAGCACTTAAAACATTACAAGAATTCTGAGAGAAAATTGATGTTATAAAAGTAGCATGTGATTGACATCAGTTGTTGGGAAAGCTACTTCCTTCTTGACAGTTGAGGTGGGGGAGGAATCCATCTGAAGAGCAGTTGCAGACACCAGGAGAATTCGAGTTGTTTTCTTCTACACTTGTAAGACTGTGCAGTCTTAGGACAGCTGGTGTCGACTGTGCTTTGGTGCATTGGATGACCAGAATTAACTGTAAGTGCTGCAGTGAGCTAATGTACCAGGAGAGATTAGCACGACACGTTGGAGCAGAGATGGCCCTAGCCTGCTGGTGCCTTACCAGATGGCTCCAGTCAGAGTTACTGTGTGAAAGATTCTTCGTGTGTGTGAAACCTAAGAGTACGATGACCAGGGCATGACGAACACAAAGAGCGTTATATCCTACTAACTTCTTATGAATTAGATCTCCAGCACTGAGACTCACATTTCCTTGTGGAAATGTATATGGGCTCTTTCAGGAGTCAGTGGCCTTTGAGGATGTGGCTGTGAACTTCTCCCTGGAGGAGTGGGCTATGTTGAATCCATCCCAGAAGAACCTCTACAAAGATGTGATGCAGGAAACCTTGAGGAACCTGGCTTCTATAGGTAAGTATGTCATCATCCCTTTAATCAGTGAAAGAAACATGCTTCTATATGAGTTTAAATATGGTAAAGAAATTTGAATGAATACTTGAGATCCACTTTATACTGCAAATTTTGCTATAATCTATTAATATATTTACTAGGATGTCATAATTTATAATGATTCGACTTTAATTGTATTTTAGGGAGCAGTTTGGAGCACCATATTGAAAATATATACCGAAATTCCTGGAGAAAACTAAGGTAATACGGACCTCAAGAGACAGCCATACCCTTTAAGGGTTGTGTACTTGTACACTTTATAAAGTAGTAAAAAACACAGGTATATCCAGTTTCAAACTCAACTACCCCTCAGGGAATTTTCTTCAACACTGGAAACATATTAAACATCCTGAAAATGTTATAAGGATTCCAATACTGGAAATAATGTGAACATCATTATGCCCAAAATGATTTTTGTCATACTTAATATGTACCAACTTTGATCCATACAATATTCTTAAATTTTAAATATTGATTTAGTAACAAACCTTATGTATAAAATATATGTTACACAAAAATCAGGTGTCTTTTTTAGGCTTAGACTAAATATCAAAATCTCACTGTGGCCCTTCCAGTGGTTTAGAATGTAATGTGATTGTGATTATCCACCATTATTTATTTGTTTTAGCTTAGTTCTGAGGGTTATAGCATCACATGGATTCTGTGTCCAGTAACCTCCCTTTCCTTTTGTTTTTTTGATAGTATTTGTCTAGTCTTGGCTGTCCTGGAACTTGTTCTGTAGACTAGTCTGTCCTCGAACTCAGAACCTGCCTCTGCCTCCCAAGCACCAAGGTTAAAGGCATGCACTACCATGCCCGACTTCCAGTAGCCTTTGGAGCAAGTTTTCTTCCGAACTCCACATGAAGCATGCTACTGTTTCATGGACTTGAGTTACCTCTTCCAGATTTTTCTTCTTTTCTTCCTCCAGGAGTCACTTTTGGTTTGGTTTGGTTACTTTATATGCATAATCACATCTCTTGTCTAAGTAGAATGTGTTTCCATCTTAGACATAAACTCCTTAAGTTTTTAAGAAAAACCTATATGCCTCCTTTGGTTTTAAAGACCTTGCTTATTATAGCCAGCAAAAAAGGCCTTGCACAGCGGCCTCTGAGACAAAACTTGCTTTCTGACGTCCTGGTTTTTAGCAGGCCTCCCCAGATGCCAGGATGGCATTGAGAATTGCAATAGGTATTTTAATGTTATGTAAGGCACGTTTGCTAGACCTGTGATACAACAGCCGCCTGTGAACACTACTGTTTTTGTTATAGTTGTCCTCAGAGTTGCTGAGTGTGTTAAAAACTTCTGACAGCGTAGAGCCAACTGGTAAGTAAAATATTAGTGATGCCCATTTGCTTTCTTCACAGTGGTCAAGTGGTGGAGGGACTCTATGACTGTAAGGATGATCATCAATGTGCAGAAATCTTCGACTTCACTACACACAGTATTGTAAACCACAACTCCTTACCAGGAGTACAGATATGTGAAAACAGTGGATGTGCAACAGTAGTCATTGGCCATTTATCTCTAAGTGTACTTCTTAAACCTGACCCAAAGCATGAATTGTATGAAGATCAGGAATATGGGAAAGAATTACACAATATGGAATTTGGGGCTACCTCCAGTTCTCTCACATCATTTGAGAACTATCAAAGTACTCATACTCTAGAGAGAATATATAAAACTGAGCGTTGTGATGAAGACTATAGATATGGTCAAAATGTTGAAAAGACTTTCACTGAAGAAAAGCCCTTTGAATGTAAGCAGTGTGGGAAATGCTTCAGTTCCTCCAGGTACTTTCGAAGGCACGAACGACGTCATCGTGCAAAGAAATGCTATATCTGTAAGCAGTGTGGGAAAGCTTTTGCTTTTCCCACTTACCTACAAACACATGAACGAATTCACACAGGAGAGAAACCGTATGTGTGCTTGCAGTGTGGGAAAACCTTTGCTCATTCTCGTTCCCTTAAAACACATAAAAGAACTCACTCTGTTAGGGACCTCTTTGTGTGCAATTACTGTGGGAAAACCTTACGTCATTACAGTTCTCTTCAAATTCATACAAGAATTCACACGGGAGAGAAACCTTACGTGTGTAAACCGTGTGGTAAAGCCTTCATTACTTACCGTTCCTTTCGAATACATGAAAGAATTCACACTGGAGAAACACCTTATGAATGTAAGCAGTGTGGGAACACCTTCATGCGTTGGATTCAGTTGCGGAAACATGAAATAATTCACAGTGGTGTGAAACCCTATGCTTGTAAGCTATGTGGAAAAAGCTTTACTTGTTCTGGGTCCTTGAGAACACATGAAAGAATTCACACTGGGGAGAGACCCTATGTGTGTGATCAGTGTGGATATAGCTTTACTCGGTTAAATTCGCTTTTAAGACATAAAATAACCCACACTGGTGAGAAGCCCTATGTGTGTAATCATTGTGGGAAAACTTTTCCTCGATCTGCTTCTCTTCAAAGACATGTCAAAATTCACACGGAGGAGAAACCCTATGTCTGCAAACAGTGTGGGGTTGCCTTCACTAGTTCTACTGACCTTTTAGACCATGAGCAAACTCATATTGATGAAAAACCTTACATATGTGAGCAGTGTGGGAATGCCTTCGTGCTGTGGAGTCAGTTTCAGAAGCATAAAGCACTTCACGCTGTCCCAGTTTCCTATGTGTGTAAGCAGTGTGGGAAGAGCTTCACTTCTTCGAGGTCACTGAAAACCCACGAGAGAATCCACACTGGTGAGAAGCCTTATGAGTGTAAGCAGTGTGGGAAGACCTTCCTGTGGTCTTACTCTCTTCAGAGACATGAAAAGACCCACACTGACGGGAAGGTCCACGTGTGCAAACAATGTGGGGAAACTTTCCCTTACGACAGTCATCTTCAGGTGCACGAAAAGCTGCACTTTGACGATGAGCCTTTTAATTGTAAGTACTGTGGGAAACCGTTCTTCACTTTGAACCATTTGCATAGACATGAATTACTTCACACTACCCTGGATGCCAGTGTTTTTTAGTAATGCGAGGATTTTTTTTTTCACTTTGTGGTTTTCATAGAAATAAGAAAAATCATACTGGAAAAAGACTGGATTTGTGCTAGCAATGTGGAAAACCTTTTGATTTGTTTCATTGAAACAAACATGAGATGTCACAATGAGGAGAAACCTTTTTTAAAACAAAAATCAATGTACAAATGGTTTTTGAGCTTAAAGCTCCTTGAAATACATCAAAGAGAAACGGGCCTGTGACTGCAAGCAGTATGGTAAAGTCTTCTGAAGTCCCGGATCTTGGAGGAGACAGGAGAAAACTCAAGCTGTAGAGAAACTTTTATGTGTATATGTGGTGTTGAAAAAAAGAAGCCCTTTTCTGCTTCCCCATTCCCTCTGCATATGTGGGAGGAGGCACTGGAGAGAAACCCTTCATATGTGGGCAACCTTGGATAGTCTTGAGTTATCACATCCTCTTACAGACATGAAAGAACCTACTGTAAAGAAATCTTAAAAACAGGGTTTGTGAGCTCTTCATTATCAGCTTCATAGAACTCACAAGAATGTACATGGGGAGAATTCCTATAAATGGAAACCTATATGAACACCATTTGGTTCGATGAACAGACAAGGAAAGAACTTGATATCGAATGCTAATCTTCTCAAAAGAGATGTTCAAGGTTTCATTTGGCACAGATAGAAACACATACCGGATGAAAACCTTTGCTGTTGAAAACATTGGAAACTGTAGAGCAAAGTCCTTAGAATTTTTTCATGTTTAATCTGATAGATGTCAGTATTATGAAGGACTGGACATTTTTCTTTCTTTGTAGTGTGCTCCAGGAAATGCACACTCTGGTGAGAATGTTATCAATACAGTATTTTGTATTTATTGGAGTGTTTCAGGGGCTGATGGGGATGAGTTAGCCTTGCAGAGCATCTGCTACTCCTTCCAAAGGACATTGAGTTAGCCTTTAAGAGCATTTGCTTTTCAGCACCATGTCACAGGGCTCACAACTGCATGTGACTCTAGTTACAGGAGATCACACACACTTGTACACATAAAAATAAAGCTTAAATATTTTTCTAGTCTTTTTTTTTTTTCAAAAAAAGCTTTTGTTGTATATCCAGTGTTTACCCAGAACTGTTAATCTTCCAGCTTCCAGCTTTTGAATGTTTAAAATGAAATGTCTCTGCTTCCACACTCACCATCATTCGCTTCTGCTTAAGAGTCCATCTCTTGACTTGATTTTAAATTTTACTCTACAAAAGCAAGCAGTGAGCAGAGCATTGAGCAATGTGGAATGGCAGCCTAATTGCATGAACTGCAGACCAGTAAGACCTACATATGAAACATACTCACAGGAATAGAAAGTGCGTTTTATTACATTTGTGACTTCTTAAAGAAATCATGTATTAGTTTAATGGGTGATATCTTTTTGTATCTAATAAGTAGATGCTTCTCATTGTAAATTATGTTGGATTCATTGGTGAATTGATATTTGAAATATGCCAGTCCATATAAATGTCTTTAAAAGCATTTTAGTATTTATGTGTGGGCATGTGAGGATATGTAGACATATGCCCATAGAGGCTAGAATGCTTTGGAGATAGTATTACAGACATTGTGACATGTTTGATGTGTGTCATGGGATCAAAATCCTAGTCTTCATGATAGAACAGTAAGTACTCCTAACTGCTGAGCCCCCTCAAACCCCTGCATAAGTGTCTTGTTTTTCAATCATGTTTAATGGGTAGTTTAAAAAATGGCTCTGTGAATATTGGGATAGTCCTATTGGTTTTATTTGACTGATTATAAGCATTTTGTGTATATGCTCATTTTTCATGAAAAAGTGTGTGTGTGTGTGTACGTGTGTACATGGACGAGTGTGTTTGGAGTGCATTGTTTATGTGTTGCTGGTATGGTTGGTGGTGTTCACAAAGTGAACAAAGTAATATATTGGGTGTCTTGCTCTATCACTGTTATTCCCCTAAGACAGAATCTCACTGAGTGTGGAGCCGGGCAGCAGGCAGCAGCAGTCTCTACTCCCCCCTAGTGCTGAGTATAGAGACACTCTAGAAGTTGGGTCTGGTTCTTCCTCCCAGCATCGTGTTCCCAGAAATAAGACTCAGACTCAAAATATATTTACAGATGCCTTAGCCATATGCTGAGCTCTTCTCTGACTAGACCATAACTAAGGATAGCCCGTTTATTTCTGCCTACATTCTGCCATGTGGGTGGCACCTGTCAGAGGTACCATGCCCATGTCTAGTGGCATCTTCCTGCCTCTGGCTCTATCCCAGAGTCCTTTCTGCCTCCTAGATGTCCCACCTTGCATTTCCTGCCTAAGTCATAGGCCATGGGCTTTTTAATTGATCGGTACAACACAGAAGGTTTTTTTCTCTAGCGATAACTCAGTCGTTCCCAGCTTGAGTCCTCATGATTGCACAGCACTTAGCCACCTCCTCAGGCCTAAACCAGTCTTAAATTGATTGTTTATTTTATGTTGCTCTCTCATGTGTTCTCACAATCCTGAGTATCTGTTCTTTTGACTTTGAAGTATTTTCAAAATATTTTTTAGAATAGCAAATGTTAGGGTTGATTTTGTTTTCTTTTTTCTATTCAGAAGGTAGGTCTAAGTATATTGTAATCATGGGTCAGCCTATCTTTCCAAGTTGACTTATTTCTTTTGAGAATTTCATACACGTATACACTAAGAGAATCATGCATACCCACTGTTTCTCCCTCCAGCCCTTCCTATTTCTCCCCAACACCCCCCTCTTAACTTTGTCTTTAAAAATAACCTGCTAGTCTAGTTAGTGTTGCTCATACATGCATGAGTATGGGGCCATCTACTGGAGGATGGGTGACCTACCAGTAGTGACATCTTCACAAGTCATTCTCCACCCCCACCCCCATTCCCAGCAGCTCTTCACTGCCAGTAGCTTCTCAGTGAGGGATCTGCTAGGATTTGGACTTACTTAATCTTACAATGTAGGTCTTGTGCATGCAGTCACATTTGCTATGAGTTCATGATTATAGTAACCATGTCAAAAGAAAAAACAGACCAGCATTTCACAGCGCTCCTCCCTCCCTCTGGCTCCTGCATTGGTGTTGCTTTTTCTTTGATTTTCCCTGAGCCTTGCTGATGGTGGAGACTAATATGGCTGTCTCATTTAGAGGTAACCATTCAGTCTCTTCATAGCCCTTTGACCAGTTATGCATCACTCCATTGACAGTTGTCCAGTGTAAAAAGAAGCTTCTCTGACCAAAGTTGAGAGCAGTCAAGGTGTGTTGGTGCCAAGAGCTGAATGGATGGCAGGAACTTAGTTTTTGAGTGTTTTTGTTTGTTTGTTTGTTTCTTTTTTCAGATGGTGTCATGCTACATGGCCTTGGCTAGCCTTGAACTTTCTATGTAGGCCAGACTGTTGTCAACTTGTGCTTAATCTTTATTTTAAATCATAAACTATTAGTGTGTGTGTGTGTTTATGTAATTTTACTGTGTAAATTTTGCTTTTCATGTTTATTTCATTTTCATTGTAATTTCTCTAGTTATTACACTAAGATATATTAATGTTACTGCCTTACTAAGACCACGTGTTCAATAAATTTACTAACTCTGTATACGTGGTAAGTGAGTGGCTCATCTATAAAAGGATTTTCCATATTGCTTCTGTCAGAACTGGTGTTTTAATTTAGGAGTTCTTAAAGGGATTCGTGCTGTAGTTCGGTGTCCCCTGTGTTGGATGCCCCGAGGGGGTGACTGGAGTTCTGCCCTTGTAACCATAGCAGTTGTTACCCGGGAGACTGAGTGCTGGATTAAAGGGAGGAGGAATTCATGAGATGTGCTCTTTAGTCCACCAGTGAGTAGGGCACTCTCCTGCTTCGTGAATCACTAATATTTACTATTATATGATTGATGCAATTGTCCGCATATGTAGGTGTGCCTAAGGTTTCCATAACATTACATTATGGTAAGTAAAGTGCGAGTTCAAGAAAAGCACTTTACACTCAACCTAGTGGTCGTCACACCCTAGCTTAGTCTACAGCAACAATTTGGCTTAGTCTAAAACAACACGTTTTCCTTAAGTTGGAGAAAGGGGCTTTTTCTTTGTGTACATTTTTTTATTTCAATATTTTTTAAATTGTTAGCTCGTATGTTGGCAAAGTTATAGGTTTTCAGATGACATTGTAACCCAGGTTTCCATGTACTTTAACCATAATCACTAACTGTTTTTTCTTGTTCCGTTTCTTCTCCCCAGTGGGTCTGTTCTCCCAAGTAAACTCACTTAGTTCATTCTAGTTTGTTAAAATTTAGATTCTGGCCGGGCGTGGTGGCGCACGCCTTTAATCCCAGCACTTGGGAGGCAGAGGCAGGAGGATTTCTGAGTTCGAGGCCAGCC
>NC_034607.1:638281-642549 GCF_900095145.1 Mus pahari | reverse complement strand
AGTGCTGGGATTAAAGGCATGCGCCACCATGCCTGGCTGTTTGTTTATGTTTTTAACATGGGTTCTTGCTTTATAGGCCTGACTGAACTGGAATTTGCTGCATACATGAGGGTAGCGTCTAATTTACAGCTCTCTTCCTTACTGTTTTCTGGGTGTTAACATAGTCCTGAGCCTCTAATGTCCATTCCCTATTTGTCATACTTCCTGTAAACTATAATTTCCACGCCTATAGCTTCGTGTATTCTATAGATTTTCCTCTGAGTTCCAAGTTTTGTAGGCCTTATGTTAAGCTCTTTGGTTCAGTTTGTATTGATTTTATACAGAATGATAGAGTGATTTAGGTTTATTCTTGTACATACAATGCTGATTGTCTTCTGAGACCACTTATTATCCTTAGCATGATTTGGATACCTTTGCTGAAACCAGAAGGTGTGGCTACATGGTTACTCCGGGACCTTCCATTGCTCTGTGTCTGTTTTTAAGTTAGAATATTTCATCTGGTTTTAGAGCATAATTTAAATTGGTGTCGTGATAATTCTAGCTAGCATTGCTCTTTTTGCTCAGTGTTGCTTTGACCATTTGGAGTATTTTGGTTTTCTTACAGTTACAGGATTGTGTTTTCTATTTCTGGAAATAACGACATTGGAATTTTGAGGGGGCATGTGTCGAGTCTGAACACACTATACTTTTTCCTATTATTATGGTGGTGATTTGTGAGCATAGGAATGTTTTTCATTTTCTAGAGCATTCAATTCTTCAGAGTTTATAAGTTGTCATTATGATCTCAGCTCGATTAAGTTCATTCATAGGTGAATTTGACTTTTTGTCTTGTTACTTGTTTCTTGGGCTTTTGGAAGACAATTTTAAAAATTATTTTATCACCATTTTCATTATCATATAAATGACTCCTTGTTTTTCTATACTGACTATTGTACTACTTTGGTGAAGTAATGATTGGATGTAAGAATCTTGGTGCGGCCCTGTGGGTCTTTTAAGACTATGAACATAAGAGCAGCCAAGAGTACTGGCTCCTTTCCTAGAGGACTGAGGCTTGATTCCCAGCACCTGTGTGGCACCTCGAATCTGTAACTCCAGTTCCAAGGAATCCAACATCCTCCTCTGACCTCTGGGCACCAGACATACACATGGTGCACAGATAGACAGGCAGGTAAAACACCTTTACCAGGTAATAATAATCATTTTAATAAGATGATCACATTATCTATAAATAGAGAGTTGGCTTCATTTTACTTCTGTTTCCTTTCCTCTGTGCTCAGGATTGAACCAAGGAGCTTGTATGTGGTAGGCAAGTGGTGTCCCACTGAACTGCAGCCACCCAATTGTATCTCTTTCCTTTCTCTTAGAGAAGGTGGACACCTTGTGTAAATCCTGATAGTCGAAGAGATGCTTTTAGTTTTCCTGTTTGGTATACTCTTGGCTCGAGTTTTGTTGTGTGTAACGTTTCTTACGGTGTCTTCCTCTTTCTGATGTCAGGATATTTTCATCAGGGAACACAGAGCTTTGAAGTCCACTTCTCCATGTATTGAGGTGATCAGTGGATCCTTGAATATCTATATTTTCTACTTTTGGTGATTGATGTCTGTGGAAAGATGCTTATATGCAAAGAATGAAATTCACCTGATTATAGTTTGTGGTGTTTTTAATATGTTGACTTGGTTTGAGAGTATAATATTGAAATTTTTTTTCTATTTTCATCAAGGAGATTGTGCTATAGTTTTCTTTGTTCTTGAGCCCTTCCTGGTTTGGCATCATGGTAATACTATTACCTTTTAAGAATAAATTAGTTAGTATTTTTCCCTTTATATTTAGTGAAATAGTTTGGGAAGCTTGGTAGAATTCAACAGTGAATTCGTCAGGTCCTGTGCTTTCCTTGTGGAGACAATTCATTTCTAGCTTGAAGATGTTGCCCTTTTACACTGTTCACATTCCCTTGACTTACTTTTCATCTGTTTATTTTGTTTTGTTATTGAGAAATTTATACATGCACATAATGCATTTTGATCAAGCTCACACACTCCCATCCCCTCTAATTTTTCCATCCCTCCCACCACTTTTGTTCTCAATTTCATTTGTTCTTTTCCATTTTTAACCCACAGTCTTCTTAGTGCTTCCAGTATATACATGGGTGCAGTGCCATCTTCTGTGGCATGACTAGACTCTCCCTTACCCAGCAGGCATCAGTTGTCAATAGCTACTCAGGAGTGGGCCTTTCTGCACACCTCCCACCTCCATGCTGGGATTTTTGTCTGGCTTGAGCTTGTATTTCCAGTCAGAGCTGTTGTCACTTAGTAGGTGCAACTGTCCTGTTGTATCTAGAACACACTGTTTGACTGTAATAATTCACTCTGGCTCTCACATTCTTTCTGCTCCCTCATCTGTAATGATCCCTGGTCCTTTGAGAGTAGAAATGTGATGTAGGTAGATGCTCCATTTAGAACTGAGCCCTTCAGAATCTCTTATTCTCTACATGTTGACCAGTTGTGAGTCTACTAATTATAATCTACTACAAAACAATAATAAAACCAATCTTCTGTGATGAAGATACATTTTCTATGGGTATAAAAATACCCTTTAGCAGAATAATAGTTGGTTAGTAGAAAGTTCTCCACATTAATGCTGCCAGACTTGGGCTTTATCTTCTGGATTGTGTGAAATGGGCCTGAAATCCAGTCAAAGTGGTTGGTTATTCTTGCCATACTCATGGCTGTGTCTTGTCAGACTGATCTGTAATTGTAGCTCAGAGGCTTCTCAGCTGGGTAAACACAGCATCATCTAGTGCTATGAAATCTAGCCAGTGGGGTGAACCCTCTAGATCAGTATAAGCTATGATTTCTTAATACTCTATGACTCAATGTGTGGTGTCTTCAGTAATAAATAAGGTCTTACTGTCAAGTTCTTTGTGGTAACCAAGGACAATCGCAATAGCGTATAATATTTGGAGGGAGAGGTCTATGAAACCTCCAACTTTTGGCCTAATTTTGATATTTCATATGTCTTGAAATTCTTCTTGATTTCCCAGTTTATTGTAATATAAGTTTTCAAAGTATCCTCAAATCATTCTCTGGATTTCATTTTCTGTGTATTATAATCTCTCTTTTCAGCTCTGACTTTATTCGTATGAATAAATGTATAAAAGAAAGCGTAAGATAATAAACAATGAAGTACTTAATTAAATTTTGTAACTCTTATGACTGCCTGAAAGTTGTATATGGAGCAGCTACAGGGTTGAAGTTTTTTGAGTGGTCACCCCTTCTCAGTGTACTTTTCGGTGATGCAACTGACTTTGAGTCACCCTTATTCCTGTAAGTAATCCCATATTGATACTCCTGTAAGTAAATCTCAATAAAATCATTGTTCTCCAAATTGGTCTTTGGTGATATCATTACTTTGGTGTGATGTTGCTTTCTTACCTGTGGTGAGTAGACATTTGTTTGTGTCTGCCCTTGAACTGCCATACTGTATTCTCTAATACCAGAATCTTCCAAGGAATGAAGGTATGATGAATCTAAGCAGGAGCCTCTTGTCAGTCTGTCTTTCCAAACAGTTGCACGACAGCTGAGAACTACTCTGACAAAAGCTAGGTGTTGGACCTGCATGATGGTTCAACGCTTAAAGGCACTTGCTGGGAAGCCAGAAGACTTGAGTTTGATTCCTGGTAGCTACATTGTGGAAGGAAAAAAGGACCTTCTGCAAGTTTACCTTCCACCTACCTCCCTCCATTCACTCAAAGAAATACGTGTAACTTCAATGATTTTCAAGAGTCAGTTCAGCCTAGGAGTACCTTCATTTTAGAGGTTGCCCTTTCCATGTTCATTGCTGCCCAGAACCCAGCATACTTTCTGACTTGTTTCCATCCTGTCAAGCCTTGCTCACACCAGTTTTAACGTTTAGTGAGCACAAATGGCCTAGCTTTAAGGTATTGCCCCAATGTGAGTGTATTAGTCAAGGTTCTCTAGATTCACAGAACTTACGGATATGCTCTATATAGTAAAGGATGATTGATGACTTAAATTCTGCAGTCCAAATCCCAACAATGGTTCAGTAGTAGCTATGAATGGAAGTCCAAGCATCTAGCAGTGGCTGAATCCCACACAGCAAGCAGGCAGAAGAGCGAGAGCTAGAATCCCTTCTTCCAATGTCCTTATATGGTCCCCAGCAGAAAGGTGTAGCCCAGATTAAAGGTGTGTGCCACCACACCTTTAATCCCAGATGACCTTGAACTCGGAGATCTCCCTGTAGCCACTATG
>NC_034607.1:616909-637301 GCF_900095145.1 Mus pahari | reverse complement strand
GGAGCTAGAGAAAGTACCCAAGGAGCTAAAGGGGTCTGCAACCCTATAGGAGGAACAACAATACCCCCCAGAACAACAGTACCCCCCCCCCAGAGCTGTGTCTCTAATTGCATATGTAGCAGAGAATGGCCTAGTCGGCTAGAGAGGCCCTTGGTCTTGTGAAAATCATATGTCCCAGTACAGGGGAATGCCAGGGCCAGGAAGCGGGAGTGGGTGGGTTGGGGAACAGGGCAGGGGGAGGGTATAGGGGGCTTTGGGGATAGCATTTGAAATGTAAATGAAGAAAATATTTAAAAAAGGAAAAAAAAAAAGGAGATGAGATGAGATGTGAGCTCAGGTCTTAATTTTTCAACATGGTACCACCCTGAGAAGGGACCAAGTGTCTATGAATGAGTTAGCTTGAGTATTACTGAGAGCTTATAAATGCAAGTCTCTGGCCAGTTATTACTCACCCCTCTAAATCTGAATCTGCCACTCTGGAATACAAGTGTATTGATTAAGTGAGACTAAGACCTGAGCTCACATCCCATCTCCTCCTTTTATATATAAAATATATAAAAATAAATAAATAAAGGCCCCTGCCATCAAACCTCATGGCCACTTAAGTTTGACCTCTGATCCACATGATACACTAAACAGACTACCTGAAGTTGTCCTGTGACCTCCATACTCGGCTGTGGCAAATATATATGTGCAACCATTGATGGCTTTCTGTGCCTGCCCTAGCTGCTGAATAATGACAAGAAGACATTAATCATTAGCTTATAGCATTATAGCTAGGCAGATTCTGAGTTATTTCAACCCAGCAATATTGACCTGACCTACATTCCAGCCACATGGCCTATTTCCTCCCCATCCTAGTCTCGTCCTGGCAATTTTATCTTTATCTGTGTCTATCTTGAGACTAATGCTATTTAGGTTCCTACCTGAAACCCTCCCTTTCAGTACAGAAGTACAGTAGTCCCGCCTTAATTCTCCAGCCCAGCTATTGGCCGTTTAGCTCTTTGACCAATCAGAAGGTGATGGAGAATAAAATCTACAAAATAGTAAGGCAGGACATGCTTCATAATAGTGACAATACCAAAGCCCAGCCTGTAATCAGATCTTAGCAGGCACAGAAATCAACACAGTGACATCACTTGCACCATAACATCATTCCAATGTACATATACATGCATACTAAATAAACATAATTTAAAGAAAGTCTCACCATGCTAATGGTTTATATGAGCCAGTCCATGAAAGACTTATGCCGCTTGTGTTCCTATAGATTAGGTAGTCTGTCTCGGGGAGAATGGGTAGTTATATTTCAGTTTCTCCCAGTTTGCTTAATCCTGTCCTAGAATGTGAGAGACTCTTTCATTCATTGAGTAAAGTTCTCCCCAATTCAAACCATTTAGATAACAGTGCATTCTCTGAATATCATAGTCTCCTAAAACTGGATCACAGTAAGACCCATCTTTATGACTGGAGAAACGGCTCAGTTTTTACAAGTGCTTGTTGCTTGTCTACAGGACAGGGGTATGATTCCCAGCATCCATGCCAGTTCACAACTGCCCTTAACTTTAGGATCAGTGGATCTGACATCTTCTTCTAGCCTCCCTGAACATCTGTACATATGTGACAAAGCATACACTTATACACACTTAAAAAATAAATAAACCACACCTTCTGACCTGGGCCGGTGCCCTGAGCAGATCTTGGGTTTGAACTCTGCAGACAGTCCCACAACACCCAGAGGAAACTCCACTCTCAGGCAGTCTAACAGCCAGGACCACAGGATCCTCTAACAGCCAGGATCCCAGGATCCCAGGAACTTGGTCACACAAGGATCTCAGGGTCCTAGAAGCAGCTTGAACTCTCAGGAGCCCTGACACACCCAGGATCTCAAGATTGCAGGATCCCGAAATCACAGGATCACAGAGGCAGCTGAACTTTGAGGAGTTCTGACACAACCAGGATATCAGGAAGGACAGGCTCCAGCCAGATATACAAGGGCAGGTAGCACTAGAGATAATCAGATGGCGGGAGGCAAGTGTAAGAACATAAGCAACAGAAACTAAGGCTATTTGGCATCATCAGAACCCAATTCTCTCACCATAGCAAGTCCTAGATACACCATCACACCAGAAAAGCAAGATTCAGATCTAAAATCACTTCTCATGATGATGATATAGGACTTTAAAGACATAAATAACTTCCTTAAAGAAATACAGGAGAACACAGGTAAACAGCAAAAAGCCCTTAAAGAGGAAACACAAAAATCCCTTAAAGAATTACAGGAAAACACAATCAAACAGGCAAAGGAAATGAACAAAACCATCCAAGATCTAAAAATGAAAATAGAAACAAAGAAAACACAAAGGGAGATAAACCTGGAGTTAGAAAACCTAGGAAAGAGATCAGGAATCATAGATGAAAGCATCATCAACAGAATACAAGAGATAGAAGAGAGAATCTCAGGTGCAGAACATTGACACAAATCATAGAAAACATTGACACAACAGTCAAAGAAAATGCAAAAAGCAAAAATCTCCTAACCCAAAACATCCAGGAAATNCAGGACACAATGAGAAGATGAAACCTAAGGATAATAGGTATAAAAGAGAGTGAAGATTCCCAACTTAAAGGGCCAGTAAATAGCTTCAACAAAATTACTGAAGAAATTTTCCCTAACCTAAAGAAAGAGATGCCCATGAACAGACAAAAAACCTACAGAACTACGAATAGACTAGACCAGAAAAGAAATTTCTCCTGCCACATAATAATCAAAACACCAAATACACTAAACAAAGAATATTAAAAGCAGTAAGGGAAAAAGGTCAAGTAACATATAAAAGCAGACCTATCAGAANTATACCAGACTTCTCACCAGAGACTATGAAAGCTAGAAGATCCTAGGCAGATGTCATACAGAACCTAAGAGAACACAAATGCCAGCCCAGCTACTATACCCAGCAAAACTCTCAATTACTATAGATGAAAAAACCAAGATATTCCATGACAAAACCAAATTACACAGTATCTTTCCACAAATCTAGACCTAAAAAGGATAATAGATGGAAAACTCCAACACAAGAAAGGAAACTATACCCTAGATAAAGCAAGAAAGTAATCTTTCAACAAACCCAAAAGAAGACAGCCACACAAACATAATTCCACCTCTAACAACAAAAATAATAGGAAGTAACAATCACTTTTCCTTATGTCTCTTAATATCAGTGGACTCAATTCTCCCCCAAAAGACATAGACGAACAGGCTGAATACGTAAACAGGACCCAGCAGTTTGCTGCATACAGGAAACGCACCTCAGTGAAAAAGACAGATACTACCTCAGTATAAAAAAATCAACTTTCAACCAAAAGTTATCAAAGAAGATAAGGAAGGACACTTCATACTGGTCAAAGGAAAAATCTACCAAGAGGAACTCTCAATTCTGAACATCTATTCTCCAAATGCAAAGGCATCCACATTCATAAAAGAAACTTTACTAAAGCTCAAAGCACACATCGCATACCATACAATAATAGTGGGAGACGTCAACACCCCACTCTCAGCAATAGACAGATCATGGAAACAGAAACNAAACAGAGACAAAATGAAACTAACAGAAGTTATGAACCAAATGGATCTAACAGATATTTATAGAACATTTCATCCTAAAATAAAAGAATATACCTTCTCAGCACCTCATGGTATGTTCTCCAAAACTGACCATATAATTGATCACAAAACAGGCCTCAACAGATACAAGAAGATTGAAATAATCCCATGTACCCTATCAGATCACCATGGACTAAGTTTGGTCTTAAATACCAACAAAAACTATGGAAAGCCCACAGATTCATGGAAGCTGAACAACACTCTACTCAATGATAACTTGGTCAAGGAAGAGATAGAGAAAGAAATGAAAGAGTTTTTAGAATTTATTGAAAATGAAGACATATCATACCCAAACTTATGGGACACAATGAAAACAATGGTAAGAGGAAAACTCATAGCTCTAAGTGCCTCCAAAAAGAAAGTGAAGAGAGCTTACACTAGCAGATTGACAGCACACCTGAAAGCTCTAGAACAAAAAAGCAAATATACCCAAGAATAGTAGACAGCAGGAAATAATCAAACTCAGGGCTGAAATCAACCAAATAGAAACAAAAAGAACTATTCAAAGAATCAACAAAACCAGGAGCTGGTTCTTTGAGAAAATCAACAAGATAGACAAACCCTTAGCCAGACTAACCAGACGGCACAGAGACAGTATCCAAATTAATAAAATCAGAAATGAAAAGGGAGACATAACAACAAAATATATCTTAAAATAATTATTCTGTTTGTTGAATATTAACAGTTGAAAATATTAAAATCATGTTCTAAAAATTGACTGCAAAAGTACATTCTTACAAGTTTAATTTTGGAAGCATTGTGTATATTCATAAACATGTTGAGATTTGCTCAAGTAAAGAGACATCCTTTTTATATAGTCAAGAAAAAGTTTCTGAACAACTGCATATGAGGTGGTGATCCAAATGGATTTTGACTCATCTAAAATATCTTTAGTTATGGTGTTTCAGATAACCACAGATATAAAACTACATGCACACAGTTGCCAGTCATTATGGATTTTACTTTTGACCCATTTGTTTATTTGAAAAAGTTCATCCAGTTAATGTATAGCTGGTATAGATATATCAGTTAAAAGCTGGAATATCTAACTTGTACATGTGTACAACTGTCAATTATATACCTGCATTTTATGCTTGTAAAACACACACACACACACACACACACACACACACACACACACACACACACCCTATCATACTGAATCATGGTTTCCCCCTTTTTTGTGTATTAAAGAGCAGACCAGATCATTTCTTTTATCACTTCCATCTTACTTCCTTCTCATTATGTGAGTCTTCCTGTGAATTCTAAGGTTTGGGATCTTAAGAAGGGCTCTTTGCATTTATCTGAACTCTACTCTCTGTCTTTTGCATCCTGCTAGGTATTAAGAAATGCCAAACCAACACTTTTTCACTTCCATTTCATCTGTGAAGTAATAGGCTACTTTAGAGAATAGTGTCTTTTCCCCATTGTAGTCCAATTCCCTTTTAACATGTGCATGTTGGGGGCAGGACAGACAGCTCAGCCTCAGTTCTGTGTCTTAATATGCATAGCAAAGTTACTCTACGGCTGATATAGCATAGCCTTGCTAGGATCCCTGACTACACATAGTACTTAAAGGAATTGCAATATATTCTTTGCTCCATTAACTCTTTCGAAGTGTTCTTGTGCTTAAGGAGATGTTCCTTCTGCTTTATACATGACTTAATGCTTTCTCTTGCAACTTTCATTATACTTTCTTCGAGAGAGTGCGTGCATGCATGTGTGAGTGTGTGTGTGTGTGTGTGTGTGTGTGTGTAGTTGTGTGGTTTGTATACTATAATATACCATAAGAACATACTTCTCTGATCCTTTCTGTTTGGTGTGCTAAAATGCCTTTTATCCCTGGCTTGACCTCTTTCCCCAGAATTCAGAAGTTTTCTGGTATTCTATTGAAAATATTTTTTTTGTCTTTCACACAAAATACTCCATGCCCATAATTCATAGATTTGTCTTCCTACAGTGTTACAACATTTCCCATTTATCTATCCATTCTTTCACTCTTTTATTTGTCTCTCTCTCTTTCTCTCTTTTTTTCTCTCTCTTTCTGTATGCACATGCACTGCAGGTACGTTTGGATAACCACCTATGCATGCTCATGCATGTAGAGGGGAAAGGTCAACCTTGGGTGGTTCCTCAGAAGTTGTCAACCTAACTTTTTTGTGACAGATTCCTTCATGGGGACAGTGAATGTATTGGTCATTTGGCTAATGAGTCCAGTGGACCCACCTGTCTCCACTTTCTCTATTCTAAGATTGCAAGTGTACCACCACGTCCACATGGTACTTAGGGTGAGCTGAGGTCCTTGTGGCTTACAGGGCAAACAGTTCACTAGCCAA
This sequence comes from Mus pahari, assembly GCF_900095145.1. Lineage (NCBI taxonomy): Eukaryota > Metazoa > Chordata > Mammalia > Rodentia > Muridae > Mus > Mus pahari. Next base: position 631,301 of record NC_034607.1, on the reverse strand, counting down.
ACTGTTCCTTAGCCCATCGGTTAAATTTTTGAGTACTCTATTGATTTTTCTTTTTTTAATTTATTTTATTTTATGTGTTTGAATGTTTTGCCTACATGTATTTGTTTACACCATGTATGCTCCTGCCGCCCTCGGAGGCTAGAAGAGGGGTTAGATTTTTTTTTTTTTTGGTACTAGAATTACCCACCATTTACATGCTGGGAATTGTTGTGGAAGAACAGTCAGTGCTCTTTACAAACTCAGCCATCTCTCTGAGACCAGCCAGGTTATATAAGAATCGAATGTGTCTCGAGTCCCCCTCACCATTCTTAAAACAACTGATGAAAGCCTATTATTATTATTATTATTATTATTATTATTATTATTATTTCCATTGATCCAGGGGCAGAGGAAAACTGGAGATTGATTAGCATTGCCTTTGTATCCCAATTAGCTCCAAACAGTAGGAGGAATCTACATAGACTTGAAGGATTGAGGAAGAGAACCTCTCCACACTACTAGAAATAGCTACTAAGGTTTATAACAATAGAGCCAGGAAGTAGACAGGCAAGAAAGATCCCTAAAACAATGATGGTGACCTTCCATGAGGACCAAAGGACTTGGTCACAGGGTCCTAAGCCCCCAGTCCCAAACTACCCACCAGAAACAAGAAAACTCCTTCACCACTTCAGAAGAATCAGTGAGCTTATTGTAAAGAAATGGGCCCGGTCAAAACCTAACTCTATTACTTTTCTTTTACTGATGGGCAACCCCAAACTATTATTGACCTAAAATCTATAGTTGGGAACTGAGAGACATACAAATGGGTTTGGTAATAACTGAGGGATTGCAATACTCCATACAGCTCCACCCATCTTTAAAATTGCCCTCTGTACCTTACGGCCGAGGTTAAGTCAATATCTTACAAGCCCAGGTACCTCAATGCCAAGAGCATCACCAATCAAAACTTTCTGATATGGATGTAGAAATCTAGATTTTGAAAAATCTTTATGGGAATCATACATGCCTTGCTGAACCTGGTTCCAAGTGAAGCTCGGAATGAATATCATCGTCAACTCTGAGGATGTGAGACATAAGCCCCTGGTTAGAGGGGAGATAAAGATCCTTACACTTATACAAACATAGAGGCCAATAAGACATGCAAAGCGCCCAAATATTGCAACTGCATGCATATAACCCTGAGGATTTGAGATGCATTCCCCACTGGAAATATCTGGGAAGGAGGATGAACTTGGGGTCTCAGATAGGCTGAGACCTGCTAACAGAATTTACTATCTAAAGACAACCTTTTAGGCCCAGGGCCAAATAGGAAGAGCCCCATTCATTCACTACCCAGGCTAAAACCAGAGCCAAAATCTCCTACAGAGTCAGGGATCAATACAGAACAGTAAAGCCTAAAATCCAAGCCCCTAGTTCAAATCCTCCCAAAGGTAGGCAACCAGTTAGTTACCAGAACCCCAGACGAGACAGTTGATGAGCCCACCTAAAGGAGGATCGGTTGCTTACTCCAAATGATCCTTGACATCCTTGCCACTACGTTTGCTTACCTCAATGCTACCCAACCTAACATGTCCCTGGATTGTTGGTTTGCTTAGAACTTAGCTCCCCCTATTGTATAGGGGTTGCTGTTATTTCTGTCCCAGGACAGGACTCAGATATTAGCATGGTATTTTTAGGCCAGACAGATAACAAATGCCTATGACCTAATCATTGTCTATCACCCTATGAGAAGTCTAAAGAAGAGGAACTTGCTTAAAATATGCTGCTTTTCCCTTATCCAAACCCCCCTACCAAACTTACTGTGATGCTAATCATACATATTAAAATGGAACCCTACAAAACCTCCCTCCTACTGACATTCTGTGCCCCATCCCCAACACACACACCTCATTCACTTAAACCCTTGGCTTTACTCTATGCCTAACCCTCCACAAATTCTGAACTTTGCATCTTGGTTCATATTTTACCCCAGGTTTTGTATTTCAACAGACCAGAAGGCGACGCGCACATCTAACTGGAGTCTACTTAGTTTTGAAGAGTGCCCCCTCCATTCGGGTGTCCTTGCCTATGGGTGCCAGCACTGCTGGTACACTACCCTGGGGACAGTTTCAGTGAGGAAAAACATCTGTGACTCCTAAGTAAACAAGTAGATAAAGACCTAAGTCACCTTCACTTTTCCATACAACAATTAGAAAAACAAGAAGACTCCCTTGCAGAAGTAACATTATGAAATAGGCAAGTGTTGCATCTGGTATTCATCAAGGAAGGAGGCCTCTACATGGCCTTAGGAGAAACCTGTTGCTTCTACACCAGTCATTCTGGAATAGTCTGAGACACCTAAGCAAAAGTGAAACAAAGCCTGTTCAATGGGGAGGACCAAAGGAAACAGGCTGGTACATGGTTCCAGAATCTCTTTCATTGGTCCCCTTGGCTAACCATCTTGCTCTCCACCTTAACAGGGCTGATGCCCCTTCTTTTCTTCCTGCTCCTCATAGGGCCTTGTATTCTCAATGCTTTAATTAAATTTATTCAGTCAAGAGTTAACTCAGTTAAAGTCATGGCCTAAGAATCCCAGTACAATCCCTTATACTCTAAAACAGATAACCAAATATTTGAATAATGTACAAAGACAAGAGGGGAATGTAAGAAGGAGCCAGACTGCATCTATCTTGAATAAAAGCTCCTTTTTGAAAAATGAATCAAATAAAGTTTAAATTTACAAGCCCTCTCAGGTAACTGATATCCTACTTGCAGAGAGAGAGAAAGGAGAGAGAGAGAGAGAGAGAGAGAGAGAGAGAGAGAGAGAGAGAGAGAGAGAGAGAGAGAGAGAGAGAAGAGAGAAAGAGGAGAGAGAGGAGAGAGAGGAGAGAGAGAGAGAGAGAGAGAGAGAGAGAGAGAGAGAGAGAGAGAAGAGAGAAAGAGGAGAGAGAGGAGAGAGAGGAGAGAGAGAGAGAGAGAGAGAGAGAAGAGAGGGAGAGGGGAGAGAGAGAGAGAGAGAGGGGAGAGAGAGAGAGAGAGAGAGAGAGAGATGTGGTAGCTGACACCCCCATTGGCAAGTTGAGATATGAGTACTAGTCAAGTCATGCCATCACAGTTGAGTAAACCAACCAGTGGGAACAGGGTAAGTGTACTGCAATGAAATATTCCTAAGGAAGTCCCCTAAGCCTAAATCCTGATTGGTGGGAAACTGTAACTCTAACTGGATACAGATGTTTGTGGCTTTCAAGCTTCGAAGTTCTGTAAAATCCTTTCTGTCTCAAGGTTGCCGTTCAGCCCTTGAATCTGTTCTGTGGCCCTGATCAATCACAGGTTTGGTTACAATCAATTTTTTGTCATCTTCATAATCTGGTGTTTGAGTCTTACTGGAGCTAAATGGACCGCATAACAAAATATAATGTGTCTTTCTAACTCCAGACCCGTTCATCCTTGACTCATGTGATACTGTGATAAGATACTGACTCTGACATAGCATCTCTTTATTAATTGTTCCATTTTTATGTTTCAAAATGTTCAGTTGAAGATTGCTTTCCCTTATGAATTGTTTTCATTTTGTGTTCATTGTCTAGTGCCTTGGCTAAAGGAGTTCTTAAAGACATTGTTATGCCCAGGTCTCGGGAACTCCAGAACTCTGAGAATTGCCAGTCCTATGTAACATAACAAAGAGCACCTTTATTCACAAGTCAGACCCGGATTGCAAGCCTTCCCCACTGCGCAGGTTAGGGATGCAATGCCTGAAGCCAGGGGCTTAGAGTATTTATGCGCACACAAGTAGGGATCCTCGGGCTTTGGGGTTATGTGACAGGACAGAAGGTGACAAGGGGAAGCCATACTTCAGACAGAGGGGCAGAACCATGCAGCTGGAGGAGAGGTGGGGAGGGACTCCTCTGACCCAGGAAGTAACTTTATGGTGCTCTCGGGAACTAGTGTGTTTTTAACAAGCTGGCCATAGCTGTCTGAGAACACTGAATTGCCCTTCTCTTATGGCCAAAGAATGGCCCACTTATCTTTTCAAGGTTGTTTGGTCCTTGTTTCCCTCAAGGACAGGAGCCATATATCTGTATTAGAGAAATGTTAGTTATATATCAAGGAGCGTGCCAGCCTCAGGGACACAGAGGTTGCCCTTAGTCGGTTCCCAAAGTTGGAATCTGCTGCTCCTGGGGGGCGGGGTCGTTAGGGAGAAGGGAGCGCCACCGTGAAAAGGGGAATTGCAATATCCCCGCGCCAGGCTGGGCTCTCTCTGTTTGCTCTCTCAGAAAGGCCAGAGGCATCTATGCTGGGAAAGGGGGGAGGGGAGAGAAGCGCTGTGCGAGGGGCGGGGAAGTGCAGAGGCAGGTTTCCTGAGTCTCTTCAACATTGCAATATTTTTATTTGCATTACATATTTATTTATCAATTATGTGTTTATGTAGGCCAGAGGACAACTTGTGGGAGTTAGTGTTCTTTCATTCTATGGGTCCTGAGGACCAAACTCGGTTACTGAACCTTAGGTAGCAGATACGTTTACCCACTGAGCCATCTCCCTGGCCTAGATTAATGTAGTTTTATTCTTTTATCTATATTAGGCAAGCTGTCACTTTCTTATTAAAAATACTGATTTGATGTCTATTGGTCAAATAAGTTTTGTTATATTTATCACTTGTCTTTCTTGTTCCCTGCTGCTGTGGTAAACATCCTGACTTAAGGGAGAAAGGGTTTACTCTGTCTTATAGGTCCACAGTACAGCTCTTCCTGTTCCAAAAATCAAGGAACTTGGGTATCTGGTCAAATGACATCTACAGTCAGGGAGCTGTCAGTTCAGCTTCTTCATTTTCTATAGTCTAGGGAATTGTCTTGACTGCAATTAATGGTATATTTCCACATCAATTAATATAACCAACGTAATCCCTCAGAGACAATCTCAAGGACTAACTTGTATTTTTTTTTTAAGAATTATTTATTGATTATATGTAAGTACACTGTAGCTGTCTTCAGACACTGCAGAAGAGGGCATCAAATCCCATTACAGATGGTTGTGAGCCACCATGTGGTTGCTGGGATTTGAACTCAGGACCTTTGGAAGAGCAGTCAGTGTTCTTAACTGCTGAGCCATCTCTCCAGCCCAACTTGTATTTTAAAAACAAAACAAAACAAAACAAAACAAAACAAAACCCAGCGGTGGCAGTGCAGTGGGAGGGAGTCTCTCAGTGGCCCCGTGCTGAGGCATTCCCCTGAGGAATCAGCAATAAGACAGGCTTAGTGTAACAGTGAGTTTATGGGGGAAAGAGAAGGAGACCTGGAAAAGGGTTAGAGGCAGAGAAAGAAGGGGGACAGATAAGGACAGAAAGAGAGAGAAGAGAGGAAGAGGAGAAGAGGCCAACTAGGAGGGAGAGAGGGAGGATGAGGGAAGGAGAGAGAGAGAGAAAGAGAGAGAGAGAGAGAGAGAGAGAGAGAGAGAGAGATCTTTTGTCTTTTTATATATGCCTGGATCTGGCTTGATCCTGGTGAGCAGACGTTGCTAGGTAACCTAACACTAACCTTAATCTTGATAATTCTTCACAAATATGCACGAAGGCTTGTCTCCTAGATCATTCTTGATTCTGTTGGTAATAATGCTAACCATTGTCATGGCTAATCTCAGTTCTCAACTACTACATCTAGAACCAGCTAAAACCCAAGGAGCTGTGTACACCTGTGGAGGATTTCTTGATTGGATCATTTGAGGTCAAAAGACCCACTCTAAATCCAGTCTGTACCATCTGGTGGCAGCTCACATAAAAGGACATGGAAGAAGGAAGCTTTTGCTTTTTGCCTACTTGTCTATGTTTTCACTGGCAAGTTTGTCTCTTCTGCGGCTATCACACTGGTATTAAAACCTACTTCTTCAGGTCCGATGTAAACTGAAGATCAGCAGAGAGACATCTAGCTTTGTGGGCTGATCGGTATTCTTGGTCTTTCTTTTGGGAGACAGCCGTTGTTGGTTTAGCCAGACCACAGCCTGTAAATCCCCTTCAAAGCAAACAGATTCATTCTGTGGGTTGTGTTCTGGAAAATCCAGACTACTGCAACCATTAGACTATATAAAGGTTTGTCTAGAAATTACAGAATGTTATTTGTTTCTGTGAAAATAAGGTGGATTAGAACTATTCTGTAGAACATGTGAATATGTATCATCTTTCCCTGGCTTTACTTTCCATTGACATTATTCTATAGAAACAGTGATATTGGGGCCTGCAAGATACCTCAGTTTCTAAATGCACTTTGAGTTTGAAAATATAACTCTTATGAACTGAGAAAACATAAACATAGAAGGAGAAAACTCATTCTACAGAGTTGCCCTTTAACCTTCAAATGTATGAGCCCACACAAATATAGTCGCACAAAATAAAAAATATATAAATGGATATGTTAATCATTAGTGCAGTGACTTACCTTTAATGAGATCTATATAAGTTACTTGCTTTGCTGGGCAGTGGTGGCGCATGCCTTTAATCCTAGCACTTGGGAGGCAGAGGCAGGTAGATTTCTGAGTTTGAGGTCAGCCTGGTCTACAGAGTGAGTGCAAGGACAGCCAAGGCTACACAGAGAAACCCTGTCTCAATAAATTAATAAATTAATAAATTAATTAATTAAAAAAGTTAGTTGCTGCACTGCTGTGGCAAGGTAGTTAAGAAGAAACGTAAGTGAACAAGAGTTTACTTTGGCTCAGAATTCAAGGCGTGTCAACAAGAGCTTAAAGCAAATGCTGTAACTGTAGTTGGAAAACAGAGTGGTGATGTTAACATTTCTCTTGTTTTTATTTTTCTTTGTAGTTCAAAATCTCAGTCCAAGAAATGCTGCTGTCCACATTTCAGGTGAAACTTCTTGCCTGAATTAATGTAATCAACATAGCTCCTCACATGCCCAAAGATTTATCTTGCAAGTGATACTAGGTCCTATCAGGTTCAAAATAAATGTGTGCCCTCAGACACTGCATTCAGTGTTTATGTAAAAATATAGCAAGGATTCTAAGAAAAAAAAAAAAAACAGGTGATATAAAATTAGCATATGGTTGACATCAACTGTTTGGGAAAGCCATCATTATTTGTATTCAGGGCAGGAAGGAATCCCCTTGAATAGCACTTCCCAGAGCCTAGAAGAGTAAAAAAAAATTCTGTCTGAATTGTGAAGAACATGCATTTGGGTCATTAGAAAGCTCAGAGTTTTATGAGTGTTGTGGTAGTGACACAGTGTACAGAGAAGATAGCATGACCTATGAGGTCATGGTCGCCAATTGTGATGTTGTTTTAAGATAACTTCAATCCATTGTCAAAATTGCAGTGTGAGAGAGTCTTAGAATGTGAAACAGTCAGGGTGTGATGAACAAGGCAAGAGTTAAACGTGTGGCATGTAGAATTATGTCTACTTTTAATGACTTCTGCCTTGAGTTTCAGTAGTGTGAGGGTCGCGCTTCCCTGTGAAAATGTATGCTGGTTCACTTAGGAGTGAGTCTATGACATTTGAGGATGCAGCTGTGAACTTCTCCCAGGATTCTATCCTGAATCCATCCCAAAATAACATTTACAAAGAGGCAATGTGAGGAGCCTTGAGTGACCTAATCTTTATATCATCATTCCCTTGCACAGTCAAACAGTATTCGTGGTTTATTATCGCTGCTGCATGAACTGAAATATGCTTAAGAAACATTACTGAATGTCAGATAAGATCATTAAGTACCATAAATTTATCTAAAATCTATTAATAATATTTCCACTATAAGAGTTCATAATGGTTTCTCTGGATCTATATTTTAGGAAACATTAAGGCACTGAAGATAGAGTACCAGAATCCCTGGGGAAAAACTAAGATAATTTGTGCCTCAGGAGACATCATGTTCCTTAAGAGGTATGCTGTGACCAGATATGTTATAAAGAAATAAAAGATACATGTACATCCAGCTTCAAACTCAGTTAAGTTCAGGAAATTTTTGGCAAAGCTGAAGACATATTTAGTATCAGGAGTAAATAACATTCCAAATATTCCTGTACAGGAAACAACTGAAACATGATGCCCAACATGATGCTTCAGCGTGCTTCACATGCACCAACTTTACCCATATAAAGTTAAAATCAAAACAGTTATTTTTCCATAAGGTATATATGAAACAAAAGTAAGATTTTTTTTTGACAGGGATCTCATTTTGGACATAAAAAAACTTCAAAATGTAGTATGACTTTGTCTGTTAGTGTGTATCAAAATTGTGCATACTATTGCGTGTTACATCTGTATTACTTGTGACATAGGCATGTTTACCTGACATGGAGATAACAACCACAGTCGTGTGAATCCCTCTGTTGGTAAGCAATGTGGAAAAGGCTTCACTTGTCTCCGTTCCCCAAAAACACATGGAAGAAGTCACCCTGGAGAGATGCTCTATGTGTGCAAGCAGCGTGGGAAACCCTTTTATTCTCAATCCCTTATGAAACATGAAAGAATTCCTATGGAGAGAAACATTGCATATGCAAAAAGTGGTGGTGGGGGGAGCTTTTACTTACTAGTTCATTCCACTTCCATGAAAGGATGCACAGTTGAGAACGTCCTAAAATGTATGTGCCATGGGAAGGCTTTTGCTTGTTCTGGTACCTTTAGAAAACATGAAAGGATCCACATGGGAGAGAGGCTCTATATGTGTTTGCAGATGTGAGAAAGCTTTCATTTCTGACAGCACCTTTTGGAAATGTATGGTAAAGTCTTACTAGATATGGTTCCTTTTCATACCTTGATATCTTGACACCTTGATTCCTTGATACCCTTTGATGCTATGAAATGATACAGTCAACTACATGAGCCTGGGTGAGCATGACCAAAAAATGAGCTAGACTAAAGTCTCATGCAATAGCCACTTTATTCAGAAAATTAGTGTGCATTCTCAAAACTTGGAGTGTGTTTGCCAAGCTAACTACAGTATCCACAGTAAGCCATTTGAAAGATATATGAACTCAGGCATTTGGGTGAGAACAGATTTCCATGAGACACATTAACCTGTATTTCAATGCCTTTCTCAAGGCCTTTGACTATCATTTCACCTTTCTCTGACCATTCTTGGACTTTCTAAGTCTATATTTCATGATGAGGAAGTTGTGATAATGGACGAATGAAAAGGAGGTTAAAAGGTAAAAAACAAAACAAACAAACTTAAAATGGTTCTAAGCTTCACAAGGTCCCTGAAAATGATCTATGATCTTTGTGAAAGTGTGTAACAAGAAAAACAAGAAAAAGAAAATGTAGAAAGTATAGACCAGAAATGGGCATGTGGCACAAGTCTTTAATCCCAGTACTTAGAAGGGAGACATCAGCTTGGGGTACACTATGCGGCTCTGTCTCAATCATAAAGAAAACAAAACAAAGCAAAACCAAGAGCAGGACACAGGTCTGCTACACTGACATCAGGTGTTAAATAAAGAAGGATATGTGTGAAGTGTAACGAACTGGATGAAGACGTAAAATACGAGATCTAGCCTCTTTTTAGTTCCAGTTGTGAGTCTACAAGCCTTCCTTCCCAATCTACCAGAAGCCCATCACAGCCATGGAGGCTTTGAAATGTCAAGTCTCAAATTCTGTTCTTGCCTCAGTGTAGTCTGTAGCAAACATGCTAGTCCCGTCGGTGGGCATTCCTTCATAGGTGTGGTCAGTGGGCATTCCTTCATAGGTGTGGTCAGTGGGCATTCCTTCATAGGTGTGGTCAGTGGGCATTCCTTCATAGGCATGGTCAGTGGGCATTCCTTCATAGGTGTGGTCAGTGGGCATNATTCCTTCATAGGTGTGGTCAGTGGGCATTCCTTCATAGGCATGGTCAGTGGGCATTCCTTCATAGGTGTGGTCAGTGGGCATTCCTTCATAGGCGTGGTCAGTGGGCATTCCTTCATAGGTGTGGTCAGTGGGCATCCCTTCATAGGCATGGCCATGTCTCATGGGAGGTAGTCTTTCACAAGGTAGGTTCCCAAACCCTATCTTTTTTAGATTGGGCTCTAAATTCTGCTCTGTTCCTACCCTGAGGTGGTCCTTTCCACTGTCTGGTGTGCTGCTTGGAATCTGCGTCTTTGTATCCACCACACTCTGATTCTGATTACGTTATCCTCTTGCTCATTCAAGTTTCTTCCCCACAGTCAAGAGATTGTTGTATTAGCTATTTTTCCATTTCTGTGATAAAATAACATGATCAAAGAGACTTATAAAAGAAAAAGCTTATGTGAGCTTATGGCTCCAGAGGGATAAGGGGCCATCATGGGTTGTATTTCAGCAAGCAGCAGGCATGGGAACTGGAGTTGAAGCTGAAGTCTCACATTTTGAATGGCAAACAGGAGGCAGAGAGAAAAAGCAAGAAGTCATAGAGTCTTCTTATACTCAATGCCTACTACTAGTAAAATACTTCCTCCAACAAGGCCACACCTCCTAAACCTGTCCAGTGTCACCTACAGGCAACCAAGTACTCAAATGCCAGAGACTATGGAGGGACGTTTATCACTGAAACCACCACAATAGTAGAATGACCAAGTTTCAGTGTACAGTCATGTGACACTTGCTCTGAAATTCCTGAAAGTGCAGTTCAAAGAAAGTTGAGGGTTCCCAGTTCCCCCTCTTAGGAGGCGAGGTCTTTAAAAAATAGTTTTCTCAAAATGTTCCACTCCATGTACCAAAAGAGAGTTTCTTTGGCATACCCCTCCCTCTGACAATGCTGTTGCCACATAACTCTTGTCTAGCTTCCTCTTCTTCTATTTCTTCTTTTTTTCTTTCTTCTATTTCTTTAAATGTTGATTACTTGACAAGTAAGATGGTTACGTGGGTGAAAAGCCCCTGTTGCTAATATGAGTTTGATCCTTGGAGGTTTCATAGTGGAAACAGGGAATCAACTCTCACAAATTGTCTTCCGATCTTCATGTATGTATGATGCATGCAAACAGATATGCACACAAACTAAATAACATACATGTTTAGTTTTAAACTCTGTAACTGAAAGTTCAATGTAGACATTTTCATTCTCTTGTTTCCGTGGTTGTTGCTTTTTTGTTTTGCTTTCATTTTGTTTGTCGTTCTTGTTGTTTTGAAATGGAGTTTCTCTATGTAGCCCTCTCTGCCCTATAACTCACTCACTATGTAGACCAGGCTGGTTTTGAACTCAAATGATAGATACACCTGTCTCTGCCTCCCAAGTGCTGCTGATTTTGTTTTAAATTGTGTTTGTGTGTGTGCCTGTGTGCCTGTGTGTGTCTGTGTGTGTGCATGTGTGCCTGTGTGTGCATGTGTGTGTGCATGTGTGCCTGTGTGTGCATGTGTGTGTGCCTGTGCCTGTACCTGTATGTTGGTATGGCTTTGTGACCAGAGGTGCCTTTGGAGCCCTGAGGAGTCAGATGTCCCCTGGAGCTGGCATTATAGGTAGTTGTAAGTCAGCCAACATGAATGTTAGGAACCAAATTCCCATCTTTAGCAATAGCAGTATGTGCTCTTAGTCACCAAGCCATCATGAAATATTCTCCAGTCCCTCATCCCAATTCTCTTGTTTTAAGCTATGGCTTTGTGCCCGGGCAAAGGTTCCTCTGTCGTGTTTTAGCTAGAGCCATCTTTGATTTAACTTGAAACTACCTCCCCCTTTTCTTCCCCTGCCCTGAAAAGTCCCATGGGAAGTACCCAACCCTGTTTTAGAAATTTAGATTCAAAAAATGTCCCAGCTAGCTGCATGCTCTTGGATTCTGTTAATCTGCTTGCTTGCTTTCATTCCTCCTGCAACTACCAACTCATATGCAGTCTTTCTGTGTTCTTTACCTTTAAAAGATCTCTGTAAAATGCATTCAAAACTACTCTGTGAGAAGTATCTCCCTCTAGTCAGTCACCAGTGGATTAATACAGACGCCACGTTCAGACTTTGCCGGGCCGAGTGGTCTTTGAGTTTCTCCCATTTGCTCTTGCTGCCCTCTCTTTCTGGGAGGACAGAGCACCCCGTCCCAACCTGAGATGTCAGGATACATTGGACTTACTCCTCTGCTTTATAGAATTCTCTATTTTACCTTGCTATAAAAGTAGAGATGCTTAGGCATCACCAGCCTCTTCTTGATTACTGCTGTTCAACTTTCCCAAGTTTATTCCCTGGAGAATGGAACAGACTGTGCCTGCTCATCATTTGCCAACTTATATCCACTTTCCCTTCCTGGGGATACGTCTTATTTTTAATTCCAAATGGCCAGAGGGAAAAGACAAGTGTTCCTCATTTTGGTTGGATTCTTCAGTATTGTAATGGGGTAGGAACTTGTGGAGGATCCAAGAGAGACCAGGCATTATCCAAGGAGAATCTGAGGTGTCACTGGTGGAACCAATGACCAAATTGGAAGACAGTATCTCAGGAAGGGTTACTTTCCCATCGCCCTTGGGAAACATGGCCCAAAAATCAAATATGTGAACCAGTCATTGGTGGCTGTGGAAAAAGAATATTTTCTGTATTGTACAAAGAAACACAAGAACAAAGCTAGGTAATTTCTTTTTGCAAAGTGGATGTACCACCACCCAAACTGGGCTAGCAAACTGCACACATGGCCAAGAAGTCCTCTGTCGTTGATTCCTAATGCAAGGGGGATCTTAGCTGTTTCTCAATGGCTCATGATCAACCTCATAGTCTATTCCTGATTGGGTTAATTCTCAAAATAGCAGGAAGGATATGGGTAAGAGGCCAGCCACTCAAAAGTCATCAAGTTCTGAGAATGAAAAGGGTCCTTGTGTAAACAAACAAAAGTGCTGGGATAAAGGGTATGTGTTTCTTAAGAAGGAATTTCTCCTCTGCCATCTCCTCCTCCACTCTTCCTCCCCACTTCTTTCTTCTTTTGTCTATAGATTCAAACATAAAGGTTACTAGAAAAAGATTAAGACACACCCAAGACTGGGTGAAGAATTCTCAAGGGAGAATTCTACACTTAACAGTTTTTACAATAGCCATAGGTGTGGTTAGATCTTCAAAGGTTGCAAAGAATTTAAATGAGATTACAGAGTCAAGACTAGAGAGATGGATCAGCAATGAAGAACACTTGCAAGTTCAGTTCCCAGGCAGTCACATTAGGGGACTCACAACCGCCTGTAACTTCAGCTCCAGGAGATCCAGTGTTCTCTTTTGGCTTCTGCAGACATCAGCATATATGTGTACACACACACACACACACACACACACACACACACACACAACAGAGAAATAATGATAACAACAACAATACTAACAACAATAAATCTTTTAAAAGAGAGACTGCAGACTGGATTCTATGGTGTATTAGATAGGAATTCATCTGACAGAGTAAATCCTTAAGACACAGGTATTGCATGAGAAAGCCAGATTATTTTACTACAATTAGAAGTTAATAGTCTTCTTGCTCCTGAGAGTCCCATAAAATATCTGGGACTGGAGTATGTGGAGTATAAGAGACAGACCATACTCAAGGTCGTGTGTGTTTACATCTAAAGTATGACTCATTGCTCTTTTACCATTATCTCAAATTATCTTTCTATATAAAGAGTATTATCTTTCTGGTTTGGAGAGATGGCTCAGTGGCTAAGAACAATTGTTCTTGCAGAAGACCCAGGTTCAGTTTCCAAACACGTAGTAGCTTACACTGACAGAGTATCTGTTGGGCAGCCTGTCTCTTTAGGAGAGGAATTTCAGAAAGAGAGACTGCAGGAGAAAGATGTGAGCTATATGCTGCGACTATTTCTGCCCCTATAAAGGGTGGCGACCATCTGTCTTTTTCTGGCATACCTTCAACTTTCTGAGGAAGAGAGTCCGCCCTCTCATTGTGAGCACCAATAAACACAATCTCATTCTGTCTTTTTTCTGACTTTGGTCTCTTTATGCTGCTTCAGAAATCTAACAACAACCATTTGTAACTTCAGTTCCAGGAGATCTGATGCCCTCTCCTGATTTCCAAGGGCACCAGGCACACATGTAGTACACATGCACACATGTAGGCGAAACACTCGTACCTATAAAAATAAAAGAAAAAAATCTTTAAAAATTTGTTTTGATGTAGAATATTGTCTCTATGTAGACAGTCTTCACAACAAATGTTAATTGTGCTTGAAATATTTTCTTTTAATATTTTATTTTTCTGTATTTATGTGTATGTGTACATGCATGCACGTGTGCTTGTTATAGTGCTCATGTAGAAGTCAGAGGACAACTTTCAGGACTCGGTTCTCTCTTTCCACAGTGTAGGTCCCAGAGACTGAGCTCAGGTTATCCTGCAGGCTTGGTGGCACATGGCTTTGCTTACTAAGCCATCAGCCCCACCCCACCCCACCCCCGACCCCCCTGCTGGAAGTCTTACCTCCTTGTTGAGGGGTTTTAACCAGTATGTCTCTGAAGGACGCCTCTCTCCTCTCCTCTCCTCTCCTCTCCTCTCCTCTCC
>NC_034607.1:611444-616697 GCF_900095145.1 Mus pahari | reverse complement strand
TCTTTCACTTTCCTTTCCTTTTTTTCCCCTTTCCTTTCCAGGTGTCTTTAAAATTTCCCCTTCTCTCTGGCTTCACTCCTATTTGGTACATGGAGTTCTTACTTCAGTGGGATGATGACTATAACGATGTTCTGTCTTGTTCTCTGTTTTCATTTGTTATATCATGGGCCCTGACTGTCATGGCTGTTTTAGGAACTATTGTTTTCTTGTTTGGTGAACATAGGATGTGGCATTTTGTTAGGGGAGAAAAACATAAAGCAAATTATTAGCCATGTGTGCTATAGATTCTTTCCTACAAAATGAAACATAAATGAGTTATAGTAATAGAGACTACGCGGCGCTCTCTTCACTGTGGCCCTGTCACTTTAATAAGCAGGAAGCACTTGCTGCGGGGAAGTCAGGACAGGGTTTGTGAGTGAACTAACGCTTTTCCTCTTGGCTGACTGAGATCTTTGTGCACAGAATCTGTAATCTGGTCCCGGCCCTGCCAGTTTGGGGATGGGTATCCTGCCACGGGTGAGTTGCTGCACTATGGAGGCGGGTGGATGGGGTGTGTGTGTGGTTGTTTCACACTGCATAACTGCATAAACTGTTCAACTAGAAATTTGGGCCTTAGGAGAGAGTTGCTGCAAAACACTGGGATGGCACGTTCCGTATTTGTCGTATTAAATGCCTGTGTCTGGAAGAAAGATTTCAGGTTTTGCTCCTCCATATCTGGGTGCCGTCCACAGGCTGCTGGAGTCAGAGAAGGACTAGGACACCTGGTGGCTGAAAATAGTGGCTGCTGCTGGGAGTCCTAGGTGTGAGGGGGAGGCTGCTGCAAGCCTAGAAGCAGTAGATTGGCCCCCGCTGGGTCGCGCTGTTCTGACTCTTGCTGAGAGCTTAGTGCTTCGGGCTCTCTGGACATCATCAGCCCCGTCTCTGCTATCTGGGCGGGGGTGATGGAGGGTGGTGAGGAGGCGCTTCATGCGCAGGAAGTTTAGTGAGCCCGGGTCGAGAACGGTTTTTTTGTAAGAATGGTAGATGGAATGATGAAAAAGTTCTCAGTATGGCTGTTTTGTAGCCAAATTTTGTTTGCTAGCCAGCTATCAGAGATGATTTTGTAACAACCTGATCACTTATATTTACTGACAAACCACACATTAATGTCTCACACGATTATATGCAACCATGCTGATCACAGAATGGCTAAGAAACGGTTAAATGAATAGCACTGGTAAGAGTCATTAAGTCTGAGGCAGACAGCTGAAACTGGAGCAAGGAAAAGTAGGGGGGAGGCAGATCTTACCAGGGTAGGTGCAGAGGTGGCAAATGTATGTGAGACTAGGCTGTGAGTTGAAGGGCACTGAATGTCCCGGGCAGGATTGGAGTCCTTCCCTGTGATAAGTTTCTGCGCTTTGAGATCACTCAGTGTGCCTGCCACACTTTGGGCACAGGATGGCACCTTGTGTGGTTGATACGCTCGCCTGGCTAGAGTTTCTGATATGATATTATTTATTTTCAGATATTATTTATTGCTATGAGTAGCTGTTGAGTTTATATCTACTGGTGTACTGCCAGAGGGCGGCTGTTCACTTCTGTAAGCAAGATACAAGGTTTATCTTTCTTGGCACCTGTTCTAAAATGAAGTAAATCAGTTTAAGATTGTTGCTTAATCAAAGGAGCTATTAATTCTCAGCTGGGCACAACAAAGCTGATATTCCCTCCAGCACAGAGTAATTCAGAGCAGTCAGCCTATCTTCCTCATCCTCTCCCTCTGTCATCTCAGTGGCACCTGCTATGAGCCTCATAGTCTGAAGAGCTTTCCAAATACTGTCACTGTGCCTTTCCTCAGTGATTCGTAGGACTAGCAGCAATTATCTGAATTTCCAATATTGCTAAATAGCAAATGGACATCGACGAGGGACTATTGTTGATCTTTGTCATCATTGCTGTTGCTCTTGGACTGTTTTTAGATGTTTTACTTTTATTTAAAAAACAGACTATAGCCGGGCGTGGTGGCACATGCCTTTAATCCCAGCACTCAGGAGGCAGAGGCAGGCAGATTTCTGAGTTCGAGGCCAGCTTGGTCTACAAAGTGAGTTCCAGGACAGCCAGGGCTACACAGAGAAACCCTGTCTCGAGAAAAAAAAAAAAAAAAAGTAAAAGACAGACTATGCAGTTCTGGTTGTCCGGGAACTCTGCCTGCCTCAGCTTTACCAAGTGGGCTGCAATGCCTGGATTTAGATATTGCATTAAAATACAAAATCCTGTAGTAGTGGGCCATGACTATATGTTGCAGTAAAGGAAAAGTCAGGTGTTAGGTCTACAAAACTACCTGGTGTTATGGGAGAAACCGAGATTCATTCTTGGGTTGGAGAGATGGCTCACTGGTTAAGAACACTGGCTGCTCTTCCAAAGGTCATGAGTTCAATTCCCAGCAACCACGAGGTGGATCACAACCATCTATTATTGCCCTCTTCAGGTGTGTCTGAAGACAGTGACAATGTACTCATATATACATAAAATAAATAAATATCTTTTTAAAAAGAAAATAATTTTTTAAAGGGCACAAAACAATTCTATATTAAAATTTAAAATAAAATTTAGAAAACAGGTGTCACCATAATGTCCCCAGAGGTTCTATTTGGCCCCCATTTGACAGGGTTGTTTGGAGGATGTTTGTGAAATAGTCCCTACTTGGAGGACGTGTGTCACTAAAGACTCATGCCATATCAAGTTTGTTCTGTTTCCTGCTTGTGGTCAAGATGTGAGCTCTCAGCTTTCTGTCTCTACTGTCATGTGTGCCACTTGCCACCATGGTTCCCCACCATGAACTTCTGGAACCATAAGCCCAAGAAATCTAGGTCTCGGCGTTTTAACACAGCCAACATAGTAGTCAACCCTAAGTCTTGGCAGCTGCCAGAATCTGTAGATGGAAATGAGACTGGAAAAAGCCATGCCTTTCACAACGGGGATTGGTGAGTATCAGCACGGTAGAGAGTTGGGATGAGACGAGAATTAACCTCAGAGAGGCGTGAGAAGGCGCAGAGTATCAGGAAAAGCACACACAGGCTTTGGTCAGTATCCAAAGAAAAAGATAGACAAAAAGAAAAACAAAAAGTCATACTTTTCTTTTTTTTTTAAAGATTTATTTATTTATTATATGTAAGTACACTGTAGCTGTCTTCAGACACACCAGAAGGGAACGTCAGATCTCATTACAGATGGTTGTGAGCCACCATGTGGTTGCTGGGATTTGAACTCTGGACCTTTGGAAGAGCAGTCAGGTGCTCTTAACTGCTGAGCCATCTCACCAGCCCACACTTTTCTTTTTTTTTAAAGATTTATTTATTTATTTTATGTATATGAGTACACTGTAGCTGTACAGATGGTTGTGAACCATCATGTGGTTTCTGGGAATTGAACTCAGGACCTCTGCTCCCTCCAGCCCTGCTCGCTCCTGCCCAAAGATTTATTTATTATTATATATAAGTACACTGCAGCTGTCTTTAGACACACCAGAAGAGAGTGTCAGATCACATTATGGACAGTTGTGAGCCACCATGTAGTTGCTGGGATTTGAACTTAGAACCTTCAGAAGAGCAGTCAGTACTATTACCCACTGAGCCATATCACCAGTCCAAAGTTACACTTTTCTGCTAGAGCATTCAGAAAAGTGGACAGGTTGCTTCTGGGAAGCACAAAGGCTTCTGGGAAGGAAACGTACATTGTCTTACTAAGGAAATAATTATACCTCTCATCTCTTTTTGAGTAGTTTTAAATGAATCTGTCTTCCTGGCCTGGTGGTTAGAGCAACGGAACTAACTCTTGTGTGAAACTGAATGTGATTTCTCTGTTTCCTACGCTTTCCACTTTGCCCTCCTGCTAATACAGACTCTCGTCCTCTGGAACTGTAAGCCAAAATAAATACTGTTCTTTTTTTAAAAATTATTTTATTAGATATTTTCTTCATTTACATTTCAAATGTTATCCCGAATGTCCCCTATACCCTCCCCCTGTCCTGCTCCCCTACCCACTCATTCCCACTTCTTGGCCCTGGCATATAAAGTTTGCAAGACCAAGGGGCCTCTCTTCTCAATGATGGCCGACTAGGCCATCTTCTGCTACATATACAGCTAGAGACACTCGCTCTGGGGGTGCTGGTTAGTTCATATTGTTGTTCCACCTACAGGGTTGCAGCCCCCTTCAGCTCCGTGGGTACTTTCTCTAGCTAATACTGTCCCTTCAGCTCCTTGGGTACTGTCTCTAGCTAATACTGTCCCTTCAGCTCCTTGGGTACTTTCTCTAGCTAATACTGTCCCCTCAGCTCCTTGGGTACTTTCTCTAGCTAATGCTGTTCTTTCTTACTTGCGTTTAGTCAGGCGATGTTACCATAGCAATGCTGTGAAAGTAACTATTACAGTGTTCTAGAGCTATCTCCGTAGTGTCAGGCAGCACTGTGGGCTGTTTTAACTTCTACCAGCAGAGATCAGAAAGAATCAAATCTCCTGAAATTGGTCTTACTCAGACCCTCCATACATTAATCATTAATTTTAAAAAATCCTCCCATAGACATACCTATGGGTCAATCTGATGGAGGCAATTCCTTAGCTGCGGTCTCCTCTTTCCAGGTGACTCTAGCTTGTGTGTCGTTGACAAAGACTAACCAGCATAAGATACAAGTCCTTTTATGACAAGCATTTCAATACTGGTTTTTTTTTAAAAGTTCAACTTTTTATTTTGACCTGTAAGGCAACAACAACAAAAGAATCAGATTAATACTCTGGCATCTCTGTCCAGTTTGTCCTTTATTGCAGGAAATATTAAAAAAGAACCTGCCAGTTCTCTGTGCTTGGGCTTCTCTCAGCCTACCAACTCTCTAGTGGTGGGAGGGCCAAGTTCCTCTCGCTACCGAGCAACGCCCCACACCCACCGTCAGCCATCACGACGCCCGGTAGAATTAAAACTCCTAAAGCTTATAGTTAACCAATCAGATTTATGTATCAATAAAATCACAATTTAAAAGAGGCCAATACAATGATTTCAGAGCCAACTGATAATGATAAAAGCTTTATCCCAAAAATTCTTTTTTTTTTCTAAAGATTTTTATTTAAGTATGTGAGTACATTGTTACTGTCTTTAGATACACCAGAGAGGGCATCAGACCCCATGACAGATGGTTGTGAGCCACCATGTGGGTGCTGGGATTTGAACTCAGGACCTCTGGAAGAGCAGTCAATGCTCTTAACCACTGAGCCATCTCTCCAGCCC
>NC_034607.1:498402-611024 GCF_900095145.1 Mus pahari | reverse complement strand
TATACGAAAGTGAAAGTACATTGTAGCTGTCTTCAGACACTCCAAAAGAGGGAGTCGGATGGTTGTGAGCCACCATGTGGTTGCTGGGAATTGAACTCAGGACCTTCAGAAGAGCAGTCAGTGCTCTTAACCGCTGAGCCATCTCTCCAGCCCAGTCATCCTTTTCTATCTGTAGCTGTCTTGATCTTCAGGCGCATCAGAGACTCATGGGAGTACTCTCACAGGAGGGCCTGAGAGCTAGTATTTGTAAAAAACATAATGGACTTTCTTCGCTCTTGTTTTTGTTTTCAAGACTGGGTTTCTGTGTAGCCTCAGCTGCCCTGGAACTCACTTTGTAGACCAGGGTGGCCTCAAAAACAGAGTTCCACCTTACCTCTGCCTTTCAAGTACTGAGAATAAAGGTGTGTGCCATCACTGCACAGCAGAATATGGAATTCTCTTGCCTATCTTATAGAATCAGAGTTGAGACAAAGATCAAGGTAAAAGAAGATCAAACAAATAACTTATTGAGGATACATAACCTGCTGGGGCAGCCAGAATCAGGACTTTTTATTTTTAAATTATACTTATGAATAGAAGGAATTTGGACCAATTTGACAGTTTTAATTTATGTAAGTACTCACTCATTGTACAAAGTCAATTTGGTACTTTGTAAATAATATAAAATATAAGCGTATGTAGACTATGTGTATATGTGTACATATATTTAATCACTTCAAAAAATTGTTTAGATCTACTTCTTCCTCATGTCCTGCATAATTTGATTCTCTGAACCCTAATCATAGATGGAGAGAAAACTAAGAAAGGACAGACATACAGACACACATACAGTGAAGCTTGGGTTATGTGGGGTATATAAGGCAGGAAGTTCAGATAACTAGTCACATCACCTTCACAGTCAAGAGCAGAGGGGAATGAATCAAGAAATGCTCGTTTGCATGTGCTCAGCTTGACGTCTCTACTTTTATACAATTCCGACTTTCCTGTCCACCTACCATGGTAGCCTGCCTCTTCTCTGACTTACTTCAGACAACCAAACCCTCAGAGACATGCCCACAAATCAAACCAATGCAGACACCCCTCATTAACATTCTCTTCCCAGGACATTCTAGGTTGTGTTAAGTTGACAGTTAAAGCCAACCATCACACCAAATGAAGTAGAAACTTTTTCTTTTGGAATTATAGACTATGCAGTCTCATGATAGGTGGGATTTTTTTGTTCTTGTTTGTTTTGGTTTTGGTTTTGGTTTGATTTGGTTTTGTTCTCTTGTAAGCATTTGGTAACCACAATTTATCAGTTGTTAAACTGATCCAGTAACAAAAAGAAACTAGTGCAACCGACCAGCACAAAGGATGATTCTGTTCTGCTGTTGCTTTACCAAAGAACTTCAAAAAACTGTTAGAATTAAGTCGTGAGATGTCTTTCATATGTATAAACACAAAAAACATTGCCTTAGTGAGTGTTCTATGTGAAGAGATACTATGACCATGGCAACTCTTATAAAAGAAAACATTTGGTTGGTACTCACCAACCAAATATTTCAGAGGCTTGGTCCATTGTGATAAAAGTGGGAAGTTTGACATGCAGCATGGTGTTGGAGAAGGAGCTTGATCGTTCTATATACAGATGCTCAGGTAACTGCAAGACAGAGCCCTTAGGCTTGGCCCACTCTCCACTAACACACTTACTTCCTCTGATAAGAGCACACCCCCTAAGCCCACTCAAATAGCCCTGCTCCCCAATGAGCAAGCATTCAAATATGAGTCTACGGGGCCATTCCTACTCAAACCACCACAAGCTGACAAGCAAATATGACTCGAACATGTGCAGAACCTCACGCTATGGCAACCTCTTCCGCATTGAGTTTGAACCTCCTACACTGTGAAGCTCACTCTTGTGGCAACATGTATTTGCTTATTTAGGAGTCAGTCACCTTTAAGAACATGACTGTGAACTTCAGGGGAGTTAACTAAGTTGATTCAAACCAACGGGATTTTAATAAAGATGTGATGTAGGAACCCTTGAGGAACCTAGTCTCCATAGATAAAGATACTATTGTTGTATTAAAAAAACAAGTGCTTCTGGCTTATCAGAACTGCTGCATGGATTGAAATATGGTAAAGAAGCATTTGGGTAAATACGTCAAGTGAATCACTTTATACTGTGAATTTAAATACAATCTAATGTTTTTTTTTTTCCATGATAATATTTTTGTAATAGTATTATTACAAATAATAATAGTGATTTTTCTGGGTTTGTCTTTTAGAAGAACAAATAAGAATGTGAAAATGAGTACTAACATCCCTGATGAAAACAAGGTCATTCATGTCCCTAAGTCATGACTCTCGAGAATCTCGGTAAGATATTTTAGAAAAAGTAAACAAACAAACAAATACATCCAACAACAAAGTGATTTAATCTTGAGTAATTTTCTCTAAAACTGTATGCATATAAGACCCAGCAATCGGAATATCCCAAGAGTCCCAGCACTAGAAGCACACAGACTTCACTCCAGACATGATAGTGTGTAAAATACTGTGTTGACTTACCTATAAGTTTTGAGTATAAGGCATGTAGAAAACAAAAGTAAACCACTTATTTTTTAAACTGAACCAAATACCAACATTCCTATGGATAGCAAGTATTCCCAAAATCCAGATCCAAAATTATTTTTGTCACTAGTATTGTGCATCAAAAACTTATACAATATTGTGTATTTAAATGTGACATAAACATCTAATGCTTTCCAGACATGAAGACGATATAATGCAACTGCACATGAACAGTATAGTTTGTATTGTGCTATGCTTGAACCATTTTGCAGAGCATATAATCTGAACATGTTAAAACATTTACAGATCATGTTATTATGCATTATATAGCAAATCATTAAGAATCAAAATCTTAGTAATGGTTTTGTTTGTTTGTTTTTCATTTTTCAGTCAGCCATTTGGAGGAGAAACCATATGAATGTAAAAAAGGTCATCAGTGTGCAAAAATCTTCAACTACATTCCAAAGCATTTTTATTGTAAATCCAGAATTCCATTGAGAAGTACCCATAAGTGAAAATTGAGTATGTGGAGAAATAGGCGTTGGCTTTATATCTCTAAGTGTACTACTCAGAGAAACTATATGAGGATCAAGAATATGGAAAGAAATATGTAAACATAAGGAATCTGAGAACATATCCATTTCCCCACTGTCCTTTCAGAAGCATAAAGAGAGAATTGTTTTAAAATCTAAAATCATCCTAAAATCATGGGGTGGTACTTTTGATATTTTAGACATGCTCAAAATCATGCAAGGACTTCCATTAGAGAAAAAACACCATAAGTGTAAGCAATGTGAGAAAGTTTTCATTTCTTCCAGTTCCTTTCAAAGGCATGAATAGTGTAACAGTCAAAAGAAAGTCTATGTATATAAACAATGTCAAAACACCTTTGCTCTTCCCACTAGTTAAAGAAAAAACACACATGAAGGAATACATACTGGTGAGAAACACTATGTGTATAAGGTATGTGATAAGGTATCCTTCTTGTCTTTCAAGAAATTACAAAGGCATGAAGTAATTCATAGAGGCAAGAATCCCTGTTTGTGAGCAATGTGGGAAAGCCTCCAAATAGCTGTGTAGACATAAAGAAATTAACCGTGGATAACACTGTATCTGTGCAAACCATGTGGCAACACTGCAGCCCTGATTGCTTAAAAAACATAAGAAAGATCATAACCCAGTGAAACTTTTTACAAGAATTTATTTATTTATTTAATGTATATGAGCACTCTGTCTTCATGCACACCAGAAGAGGGCATCAGATCCCATTACAGACGGTTGCAAGCCACCATGTGGTTGCTGAGAATTGAACTCAAGCCCTCTGGAAGAGCAGTCGGTGCTCTCAATCCCTGAGCCATCTCTCCAGTCCAGAGTGAAACTTTTCATATGTCACCAGTGGAAGAATCCATTTTGTACAAACTGTTCTCTTCTAGCCCACAGAAGAAACCACACTGCAGAAAAACTCCATGATTGAGAACAATGTAGGAAAGCCTCTGTAGTTCCAAACCTTGAAGAAGACATAATGAAGGTCTCACTGGTAAGACGCCATATTTTTTTTATTCGTTACAGAACGCCTTCAGTTCCTCCACTCAACTTCAAGTACCTGAAATAATTCATGCCGGGGAGAAACCTTTCAGATGCATACGATGTTGGGGAACTGTTGGTTGTAGCTTTCACTGCCCTGCCCAAGCTCCAGGAATGGGTCAAACTAACAACCCCACCCAGCTTCCCTTGAAACCATGGATAAAAGACACAGACAGTTGTTCAATTTCAACTTTTCTTTTGGCGCAGTTTTCAGGTGCTACTGTCTTCCATCTGGAAAATTGTGCCCTTATCAATGCTACCCTTACCTCCTCACCTCCCACCTGCCCTAAATGTTAGTCGCTCAGTTAGATCTACCTCTGCTAAACACCCCTGACAGCCTGCCCGGAGGAGCAGCCCGTGTGGCCACTCCACATCAAGATCTCACATGGCCGACCAACTTTTCTCCATCAGAAGCATGCTAAACTAGACTCCTGGCTTGTATCTGTCTGCTTGCCTCTAGTGACCTGGAAGTCCGACCTATCCCTTCCACCCAGCAAATGTCTCATATCTTTACTGACAGATCAAGAACCAATTGGGGAACAGGACTGTAGCATCAGGACTACCCCTTCAGGGAATCCTTCAGTCCATCCTGTTATCTCCAAACACAGCAAGGAATTCACACTAGAGAGAAACCTTTTGTATGTACACAGTGTGGGAATGCTTCCAGTTTTTCTTTTAGTTCTTATCACAGATCTGAAAGAACTCATAGAGAGTAACCCTAAAGATAGAATTTGTTACGTCTTGATTATCCCTTTCATAACACTCATATGTATGTTCATGAGAGATTACATCTTGTATTAATTCAAAGATGAGGGATGTGGTATGGAGAGTGAGTTTGATTAAAGGTCCAAAAGTCTTCATGTGGTACATGTGTGCAAATGTACACCAGATGAAAACTTCTTCTTTCAGCTTCAATTCCATGCCTTGGCCAGTTCAGGCAATGAAGTGAAGATTGGCTGGATCATCAAGAAGGATGCCACAGCTGAAGAGAGAGTCACCTCTGATAAGGGAGTCCCTCTCAATACATGATGGGCTCCTGCTTGACTTTGCACCAAGCAAGCACCTATTCTCATGTAGGATGACTGGCACTTCTGAATCTGCACAGTAATCTTGGGGCTCCTGCTTGTTTCCCATCGCTGACTGGAACCCAGGTCCTGAGGAACAGGGCATCCTAGGGACCCTGAATTCATAGAGTGAGTCACGGCATTCCTGCTTAAATCTCTAAAGGGATTGAGACACTTTGGGGACACTGGGTTTTGACACATGCTGGTGGTAGAGGAGATGATTATCTCCAGGAACTCCTGACTGAGAAGAGAAGGGGAGGCAGGACTCAGATAGCTGTTGCTGAAGTCTCTGTTCTGATGGATACTGGCTTCCAGGCACCATCTTTGTCACTGGCAGATGCTGATGTGGCCAGGGGAATGCAAATATTTGTTGCTATGATCCAGGTTCTGAATGTGAGAGCTGGATTTTGTAAAACTGGAAGACAAAGACCAGTGATACCTACATCTTTGTAAACCACAACATAAAATGAAGAGCATTATCATAACACAATTTTGTAAGCTTGTGACAACAGTGCTAAATAAGTTTAATGAGGGAAATTTTTTATCCAATCCGGTAGTTGTTTCTCCTGTCATTTTAAACTGTGTTGGACTCATAGGTGAGCAAATACTTATTTGTAATAGGTCGGTATTCATAAATAATGTTGTATTTTCAAACTATTGTGATTAATGGTAATAAATTATTCGTTCTGAATATTGTGACTTTCCTACTTTGTTCATAAATCAAATTCTTACCATTTTGTATACACTTTCATTCTCTGGTGCACAAAAAGTATATAATGATTTATATTGCTCATATTTAAATTAATGCTTTGAGAATTTCATACATTTGTTTTGAGCATATTCACCTCCCTCCCTCCCTCCCTCCCTCAATTCCACCCACCAAATCCAATCCCCTCTTTTTACCCATTCAATTTGTTTACTCATTTTTCCAAACCCATAGAGTTCTATTTATGCTGTCCATATTCTTTTGGGTGTGTTGGGATATTGGCTGGGGTTTAATCCACCTGCCAGGTACACACCCTTAAAGACAAATTGACTTTCTCTCTCCCTGTAGCTATTAGTTGCTCCTCATCTAGGAGAGAAACCTCATGCTGACCTTGCCTCTTATGCTGAGTTAGGACTTGGATGTGGTTTTCTGCAGTTGGCTAAGCAAGTAGCCCCTAATTAGAAACTGGCAAACAGAAGTACCTGTATTTCTATTCTTCCTTCTACTTCTCTTCCTCCTCTTTCTCCTCCTTCCCAGTCGGTTTTGTTGGTTGGTTGGTTGGTTGGTTGTTTTTGAGATAGAGTCTCTCTATGGTTGTCCTAAAATTCCCTTATGTATACCTGACTGACCTTGAACTAACAGAAACTAGCCTGACTCTGTCTCCAAAATGCTGATATTAAAGACATGCACCACCATGCTTAGTTCTTTTATTCTGATCTTAGGTACTAACATTAACTTTCATGTGGTATCATACAGATGTGCATTTACAGAGTGGCTTTGGAAAGGGTTAAAGAGACTGCAGTGATGAGAGGGGGCTGAGAAATCAGAAGCCTGTCCTAAAGACAGGCAGAGTAGGGTAAAAAAGCAAAAGTAAGTCTGTAGGGGGTCAGATAAGTAGGCTCAGCAGCTGCAAATGCAGAGATGTCAAATGTGCCCAGGGAGGGCAACTGTTCGATGCTCAGTTGTAATGGAGCTGAGTGGCCTGGACAGGAGAGACTGCTGTGTCTTGAGCCCCTACTAGAGTCATGGCTATCCTGGAACTCACTCTGTAGACCAGGTGAGTCATGGCTATCCTGGAACTCACTCTGTAGACCAGGCTAGCCTTGAACTCAGAGATCCACCTACTTCTGCCTCCCAAGTGCTGGGATTAAAGAAGTAAGCCACTACCACCTGCTATCTATCTATCTATCTATCTATCTATCTATCTATCTATCTATCTATCTATCTATCTATCTACTTTATTGTTGTTATTGTTTCCAGATAGGGTTTTTCTTTGTATCTCACACTGTCCTGGAACTGGTAAACCAGGCTGGCCTTGAACTCAGAGGTCCACTGGTCTCTGCCTCCCAAATTGTTGGAATTAAAGAGGCTCACCACCACTGCCCAACTAGGCAAGTCTTTTACTGTACCAATTTCCTGGAAGAGCCTCTTGAGGATTGACTGTGTGAGCAGGCCGTGTCCCTGCTACCCTTTGGTCTTTTGGCCTTGGGGATCCCTTTCACAGTCTCAGGTGGGGCACATCTGGTATGGTTGATAAGTGCGGGCGTTTGGTATTTCTGATATGCGCTTATTTTATTTTCAGTAATGTTCTGATTTATAACGGTCATGCCATGATATAAATAATTTATCTGTTTGTGTCTGCTGGTGTGCCGGTGGATGATGGGTGACTTTTTTCCTTATTTATTTATTTATTTATTTATTTATTTATTCATTCATTCATTCATTCATTCATTCATTCATTCATTCATTCACTTTACATCCCGATTGCTCCCCTCCTCTCTCCTCTCTTCCCTGCCCCACCTTCCCATCCCCTTTCTCCCCATTCTCCCCTCTCCTCCTCAGAGAAGGGGAGACCACCCCCACCACCCCCGGGCACCAACCCACCTGGCACATCAAGTTGCAGATGACAGTTGTTTTAATGTGTAAACAAAGATAACTCTTTTTTGACACTGATACTCAAACTGCAGTAACTCTAGTGAATATTGCTGCTTAATAAAATGAAGTCATTGTAAGCTTGACAGAGTAAGAAAGCTGGTATTCCCCACGCCCCATCTTCCTTGCCCTGTCCTTTCCTCACCCCAGGGCACCTGCTTTTCCTATGAGTCTTAGATTCAAGAAAATCTTCCTCTAACTACCGTGAGTGGTGTCATTAGGACAATAATTCTTAGAACTTGAAATAAGCCCCAAATTTCCATCTCCCTCCAACAATGCCAAACTCATCAGAAAGGGGGATCCATATGCATGGAGACTGGAGTTGTGCCCTGTCGTAAATGTTACCATCCTCTGATTGTATCTATACACTGTTTTAAAACACAAGATCCTGATACATGAAGGCCATGACTATGTGAAGAGAATAACACAATAAGGAAAGCCCCAAATGTTAAGAGGAACTGATGAGGCCCAAAGAGGATAAGAGAAAGGTTGAAAATCCCAGGAAATGTAAGTTGGGTGTATCATTGGATGCTCCATTTGAGCATCACTCTTTACTGTGGTCCCCACACCTACCTGTCATTTGTCTAGTTCCTCAACTAAGGCCATGGATTTGATTTTGTATATCTTGTTTTTATCTGGAGTTGCAAAAGTTTTGGCCACCCTGGTCTTATGTATAAAGCATTTTATTCTGCATATAGGATCTCTTGATATCATGTGTATGCAATCATTTTTGTTCTGCTTTGCTGTTTTTATTTTAGGGCATAGTACTGCTATCCAGTCAAGGCTAACCTAGAGCTTGCTATATGCCATTGCAAATGGATTTGAACTCACCATCTGTGGTAACTCAGATGCTAGATATTCCCATAGTCTCTGACCTTTGAGTACTTGATCCCCAACGGGTGGTGCTGATTGTGTAGGGTTAGGAGTAAGACCTTACTACAGAAATTATGCCTCCGGGGGCAGGCTTTGATAGTTTAAACACTCTTGTCATTTCTAGTCTGCATTCTCTGCTTCCTGTTTGTGGTCAAGATGTGAGCCTTCAGGTTCTGCTGCTGCCATGATGCCTGCTATTTGCTGCCATACCTTCCTACCATGACACAGACTCATATTGTTTTGGAGCTGTAGGCTCAAATAAATATGCTCTTCCTCTGGTAAGTTGACTTGGTCATGGTGTTTTTATCACAAAAATACAAAAGTAACCAATATGCCATCCTTCTGTTTCTGCCTCCTAAGTGCTAGTATTGTAGGCATGTGTCACCATTACTGTCTCATACTTCCCTTAATGTTCATACATTTAATTGGTCTATTTATGTAAAATACAACTCTTACTTCACAAGAAATAAGAATTTGTTTATTCTGGAGCCAAATTTAACACAGATTCAGGGTACCACAAACACCATATTATATTCTGATGTGATAACAGTTTCATGAAGTTTTCCCAGATAGAGAACAAAAGAAAATTACAAATCAAGGCTTTTAAAAATGCATTTGCTAAAAGCATTGCATAGGTGGGTTACAACAAAGCAGAGAAATGCTAGCTATAGATTTCAGAAGTTATTGAATAACATACTTAGTACTCTTTTCACAGTGTGATTCCAGAAGATTAAACTCAGGTGGTAAGGCTTGGCAGCATGTGATTTTGCCTACTGATTCATCTCACCAGCCTTAGATTTTTTAGAATGTAGTTGTATCTTCTGGTGATTTTAGTTCAGAGAGGCATCCATTCTTATTGGGTACTCTTTTTTTTTTTTTTTTTTTGAAGTAAACTCTCACCATAAAGGCTGCCTGGCTGTATTTCTCTCCCTCTCCTGCCTACATACAACGGCTAATTGATGGTGTCTTTTTCCTGTGCTTTCTTCAGGCCTTTCTTCTCTTACCACCTGGTTATTTCCTCTTCCTTTCTTTCCCTTCTTCCCATCGCCCCCTCTGCTCCCATCATCTCTCTTCCTCCTCTTCTTCCTTCCCTCTGGTAGATACACATAAAAAGATTCACCAAGTATGACACCCCACTTCGACTCCCTCACTTCTCCCATCAGCATCCATGTCTCTCAAGCTCTGGGGCCCTTGCTTAAACACAGCCCAGAGTGGCCTAGCGATAGTGATTCTCCTGCCCAGAGCTCTTGAGTGCTGAAATCACTGGCATGAATTACTATGATTATTCCTGACTATGACTTTAACACTTTTCTTTAGACTTCCTGTTTTAAGATGTAGTTTGATTGTCATTATTGCAGTACAGGGGAATGGCATGTCATGTGTTTTTCCCAGTACACGGGCAGTTGATACTTGCTTGACATATATAGAAACTGTTATTTCTGTCTCTGTTGGATCATGCCTACTCTATCATGAATCAGTTTTCTGGTAACGCTAGCCCACTTAATACTGATTTCATTTCAGCAATAGGTTTGTTCATGCCTGTCTTTAATAGTATACTGGCCTGAATAGTGTACTTTCAAAGTCCTTTATTTTTGATTAGGAAAGCTACCACTCACTTATTCAATTTTTATAAAATGTTGTTACACATGTAGTATGCTACCAGGTCTGGTAAAGTTTTTTTTACATTATTTACTAGTTTAAAAATTAAATAATTATATACGTAGGTTTTAGAGGTGACATTAAAAGTCAGTGGCCAGGCAGTGGTGGCACACGCCTTTAATCCCAGCACTTGGGAGGCAGAGGCAGGTAGATTTCTTAGTTCGAGGCCAGCCTGGTCTACAGAGTGAGTTCCATGACAGCCAAGGCTACACAGAGAAACACTGTCTCAAAAAAAAAAAAAGTCTTCAAATAATGTTTCAGTGTCAGTTGACATTCTTTAGTAAAAATGTGATATTTACTTAATACTACACTAGTACTATTCATTTTAGTTAAGAGTGATCTATAAGGACCTAGCCACATGTTTCTAAATGCTGTGTTTTAATGCTATCACAGGCAATGCAGTCAGGTCTGTAACAGCTTGTGACAAGAGATATTCAATAGGAACTATCAAGCCAGCTTCATCATCTTGAGAATACATTGAGGCCAGGCATGGTGGTGTACTTGCAGGGCAGAACGAGGCGGCTCTCTGTGAGTTCCAGACAACCTTTACACAATGAGGTCCAAGCCAACCAGAGCTACATAGTGAGGCCCTGTCTTTAAAAAAAGAAAAGAAACACATATGTTGGGTCTCAACCTCCCCTTGACAACCATGTGAAACTATTGCAGTGGTTCTGAGAAAAAAAATCAGGGTTATGAAAGTTGCATAATGGGCTGGTGAGATGGCTCAGTGGGTAAGAGCACCCGACTGCTCTTCCGAAGGTCTGGAGTTCAAATCCCAACAACCACATGGTGGCTCACAACCATCCGTAACAAGATCTGACGCCCTCTTCTGGAGTGTCTGAAGACAGCTACAGTGTACTTACATATAATAAATAAATAAATAAATAAATAAATAAATAAATAAATAAATAAAATTTAAAAAGTTGCATAATGGTCGGTGCCAACTGCTTTTGGAAAGCCACATAGTTCTTTACTCAGGAAAATCCGCCCAGTAGCCTTTCCAAGATACCAGAAGAAGTGGAAATTTTTCTATTGCATTTTTAACATAAAGGCTCAGGACATCTAGAGTCAACTCTCTTGTAGGAATTTGGTGATGGGGATTGATTATGAGAATTTTTAAAGATTCAGTGTGTAAGAGAAGTTAACACAATCTATCAGCACAGCATAACTGTCCTATGCTGCTGTGGACTTGTCAAATAGCTTCAGTCAACTGTCAAAAAGAGTATAACTACCAAGAAAGGACTCGGCATGTGGAACACTCTGTCATGTCACCTCTTATGACTTTATTCTACATCTTTAATAGTGTGATGCTCATCCTTTATATCTTCAAGGGTGTAGTTGTCAAATTCACCTTGGAGGAGTGGGCTATGCTGGATCCATTCTATGGCCCATAATATATTCTAAGATGATGTAATACAGGAAAAATCAGGACCATGGCTTCTATAGGTAAGTATGTTATCATTCCTATACTTAACCAATCAGAGAACAAGTGTTTCTTTGCTGCTGTATAAATTGAGGTGTGGGGAAGAAATATTTAATGGAATATATGTGGCAGAGCCACTTTATGCCATAAATACAGCTAGAATGTTAATATTTTTGTTATGTAGTAATTCATAATTTCTCTGGATCTATATTTTAGGAAACAAGGTGGAACACCAAATGCGAAAAAAGCACCAAACTCCTGAGAAACTAAGGTCACGTGTACTCCCATGAGACCCCAGTGCACATCAAGAATCTTGATGTGACGACAGCATTGTACATCAAGAATCTTGATGTGACAATTTTTTTTTAAAGAAGCAAAGGATAGAAACTATTCAACCTTCAAAGTGATTTAATCTTAGGAAATTTTCTTCAAAACTTCATACATGTTGTTCAGCACTAACCTCAAATTTTCCCACAATGAAAACAACTAGAAATCATGATGCCAGAAGTGATGGGTTGTTTGTTTGTTTTGAGACAGGGTCTCTCCATGTCTTGCCTGGAACTCACTATGTAGAACAGTCTGAACTCAAAGTCACAGAGATGCATCTGCCTCTGCCTCACATGTGTTAGGATTAAATTTGTTAACACCCAATCCAGCAGGAAGTGATACTTTTTTTTTTATCATATTCACTCCCAGCACATTGGAATGTTATATTGAATTATCTACAAAATCTGAGTATAAGGGTTATATGAAAAATAAATTGCCTGGAGCTTGAAAAATTGTTTAGTGATTAAAAGTGGGCCCTACTCTTATAGAATACCTAGCTTCAGTTCCCAGCAAGTACTTAAACTAGTATTGTGTATCTAAGAATAACTGACTGCATGTATATAAATGTGGCATAGGCTTTCAGTGTTGGCCAGCATGAAGAGAGTATAACACAATCATGCATGAGAAGAATCGTTATAGTTATCCTCAATCCATGTGGCCAAGTAGCCAGTCTAGACATGCTCAAAGACCTCAATAGAAAAAAGATTTGATAGTTCTTCTGATAGGTGATTAATGAACACAATCCTAGCTGGGCCGTGGTGGCACATGCCTGTAATCCCAGCACTGGGGAGGCAGAGGCAGGCAGATTTCTGAGTTCGAGGCCAGCCTGGTCTACAGAGTGAGTTCCAGTACAGTCAGGGCTACACAGAGAATCCCTGTCTCGGAAAACCAAAAATAAAAAATAAAAGAAAATAAACACAATCTTAAACTAGATGTGGTGGCGCACACCTTTGATCCCAGCACTTGGGAGGCAGAGGCAGATGAATCCCTGAGTTTGAGGCCAACCTGGTCTGCAGCATGAGTTCCAGGACAGCCAGGGCTACCCAGAGAAACCCTGTCTTAACCCTTCCCCCTCCAAATAAATTTAGCAAAATATTTCATTTTTTAAATAGAAATGTTGGAGAAAACCTAAATGAGAAGAAGATAATATGGAGAAATGAGTCCTTTTCGCCTAATCGTGTACCTGATACGTTACGAAGAACACAAAACATATGAGTGTCAACGATATGAAGAAGAAAGTATAAGCAATTTGAGAACACTTCTATTCCCCCTCAGTGCAATCAAAAGCATGAAAGTGCAGGCATTGAGGAGACACCTAAAAATCATGCCCATAATGAAGACTTTTTTTCAGTACTGGCCGTATTCATGAGCTGATTCCCAGTGGAAGAAAAGACCACAAACATGAGCCACACTGATACGTGATCATTCCTTCCAGTTCCTTTAACATCAGCAACGTCACAGTGGAGAGATATCCTACGTATGTAAGCAATGTAGGAAAGTATTTAATCGTTACAGTTCCCTTTGATGCCACAAACAACACACGGTGGGAAGAAAGCATGTGCATGTGAGTTATGTGGGAGAGCCTTTACTTCAAATTACATTAAACTACATGGATGAATTCACACTGGAGAGAAACCCTATATGTGTACCCAGTGTGGGAAAGCCTCCACTTTTCACATAGCCTTTTCCAAATGTAAAACAATTCACCACGGAGGAACCTTACAAAGAGAATTGGGGAAGACTTCATTTTGTCCTAATAGCACTGATAAGAATATACATGGAAAGAAATACTGTAAGTAGAAGCAATTGGGGACACTACTCCATTCAATTCACTCATAGATGGAGAGTGTGTTTGTCTAGAAGAGTCATACATACAGAAGTCTTCTGTTGGTACACATGTGTAACACAGCCTGGATGAAATCTTTTGATTGTTAAAACCACAGGAAAATCAAGACTAGTAGACAATAGCGTCGGTCCTGTGAAATTTCTTCATATGTTTAATAAAATAATTGAAGCTCATAGGAAGATCTTATGCAAGGCAGTGTTTCCCTTTAGCTTGAATATTTGGATTAATGATGTCTGTTTTGACATGCAGTGCCCATAGCTCAGAGTAGGTCTTTAGACTGTGTACTTCTAACTTTAGCTCTAGAAAGTAAGTGTGAAGTATGAAAGAGAAGAGAGATATTGTTTAATTCCAGAGACAGACACCAGTAAGAATTATATCTGAAAAATAATAAGGACAAAGAATTAATATACTAATAAGATATGATATTATTAGGTTTGTTAAGATAATAGTGCATTAGCTTAGTGGGAGGATGTTTTATATCAAATCATGTGATATTTTCTTTTTTCATTTTAAATTGCTTACTAGTCAACAGCGAGTTATAATATATCAGTAAGTATGTGTGTTGTCTTTAAACACTGTAGCTAATGGGAGCTTGTACCCTGCCTACAGGAGTTTTGGGACTCTTGCCTCCAGGGACCTGGGGATTACTTTTAGGCCAAAACAGCATTATTATAAAAGGACTGCAGATTTATCCAGGTGTTATAGATAATGCTTGTCAGGGAGAAATTAAAATTATGGCTGTTTCCCCTCATGGCATTATAACTCTACCTGCTGACAAAAGAATCACTCAGCCAGGCGTGGCTGTGCACGCCTTTAATCCCTGCACTCGGGAGGCAGAGACAGGTGGATCTCTGAGTTCAAGGTCAGCCTGGTCTACAGAGTGAGTTCCAGGATAGCCAGGGCTATACAGAGAAACCCTGTCTCGAAAAACCAAAAAAAAAAAAAAAAAAAAAGAATCGCTCTTCGAGATGGATTTCCTCTTCCCCCCCCAAAAAAAAAAAAAAAAAAAAAAAAAAAGAATCGCTCAACTTATTTTAGTACCCTTGCCCCTTGCATCTGCCACCTTCCAGACTCGTCAAGACTGAGAAAGGACAGAGTGGCTTTGGTTCCTCTGATGTGTACTGGGTTCAATCTATTACGATTAAGAGACATAACCTTAAATTAATAATTAAAGGAAAAGGTTTTGATGGATTAATAGATACCGGGGCTGATGTAACAACTATTAGAGGACAAGAGTGGGCATGAACTTGGCCTTTATCGGATACTCTCACTCACCTTCAAGGGGCTGGTTATGCCAATAACCCAATACAAAGTTCTAAACGTCTAACCTGGAAAGATGAGGAGGGAAATTCAGGACAAATTCAACCCTATGTCATGCCACATTTGCCTATTATTCTCTGGGGAAGAGATCTCTTGTCACAGATAGGTCTTAAAATGTATAGTCCTAATGAAGCAGTGACTAAACAGACGCTGAGACAAGGATTTTTGCCTGGTCAGGGGCTAGGAAAGGAAGGACAAGGCATTACGACTTCTGAAGGTGCTAAGCCTCACTCCAACACGAGAGGCTTCGGATGATTCCAGCAATGGCCACTGTCTTGCCTGCCTCCCATGCTGATAAATTTCGATGGTTTAATAATATTCCAGTGTGGGTTGGTCAGTGGTTTTTATCTAAAGAAAAAATAGAAGCTGCCTCTTTGCTTGTACAGGAGCAACTAGAGGCAGGGCATCTAAGACAATCTCAGCCACCATGGAATACTCCAATATTTGTTATCAAGAAGAAATCTGGTAAATGGAGATTGCTACAAGAGCTAAGAAAGGTCAATAAAACCATTCTACCTATGGAAGCTTTACAACCTGGGCTTCCATCTCCAGTAGCCAACCCTAAAGGATATTATAAAATAGTAGATTTAAAAGATTGTGTTTTTTGTTTTTTGTTTTTTTTTACTATTCCTTTGTACCCCTAGGATTGTGAAAGATTTGCTTTCAGTGTCCTGTCTATTAATCTTAAAGAACCTATAAAAAGATATCAATGGACAGTTCTTCCTCAGGGCATGACTAACAGTTCTACCTTATGTCAAAAATTTGTGACACAAGCCATTCAGCTTATAAGACAGCAATGGCCAAAGATATACATCATACATTACACAGATGATATCTTGTTATCAAGGAAAGGTCCTCAGGACTTGCTTTCCTGTAATAGAGATTTACAACAGGCATTGTCTGATAAAGGACTACAAGTAGCCCCAGAAAAGGTACAAACTCGGGATCCTTATAATTATTTAGGCTTTAGACTCACAGATCAAGCTGTTTATCCCCAGGAGATAATTATTTATAGGAACAGTTTAAAAACTTTAAATGATTTTCAAAAACTGTTAGGTGATATCAGTTGGCTTCACCCTTATTTAAAGCTTACTACAGGAAAATTGAAAGCCTTATTTGAGATTCTTTTTTTTATTAGATATTTTCTTCATTTACATTTCAAATGCTATACCGAAAGTCCCCAATACCCTCCCCCACACCACTTATTTGATATTCTTAAAGGGCGTGCCGATCCTATTTCCACTTGATTTTTAACCTCTGAAGGATTGCTGGCCTTACAACAAGAAGAAAGAGCTATTGAAAAACAATTTGTTACTTATATAGATCATTCTTTGCCTTTACATTTGCTGACTTTTAGTACGACTCATACACCTATAGGATTGCTGTGGCAAAAAGCTCCTCTTATGTGGATACATTTGAGGATATCGCCTAAACATAATATTCTGCCATATTATGAAGCAGTAGCCCAGATGGTTATACTTGGAAGGAAGCAGGCACTGACTTATTTTGGCAAAGAGCCAGACATCATTGTTCAGTCTTTTAATGTAGATCAAGATACTTGGCTGAAGCAGCACAGTACAGATTGGTTGCTTGCTCAAATAAGATTTAAAGGAACTATAGATAATCATTACCTGCAAGATAGGTTGATAACATTTTTAAATGTGCATAAAGTTATATTTCCTAATATGATATCTTTACAGCCTCTGCATAGTGCTCTTTTAATTTTTACTGACGGCTCCTCTAAAGGATGAGCAGGATATCTCATAAATAACCAACAAGTAGTCATAGAGACTCCTGGGCTCTCTGCCCAACCAGCAGAACTGACAGCAGTACTGAATGTTTTTCAGTCTGTAAATGATATTTTTAATCTTGTTACTGATAGTCTATATATGACTCAGTATGTTCCTCTATTGGAAATTTGTGGTACATTTTATTTCAATACACCAGCCATATCTCTGTTTTGACAACTACAAAACATCATTCTTACTCCCCCCCAACCCCTTTTTTATTGGTCATATATGAGCTCATTCTGGTCTTTCTGAACCTTTAGCTGCAGGCAATGGTCATATTGACAGAGCTTTAATAGGAGAAGCCTTAGTTTCAGATCCTGTTGCATTGGCTAGATGTGATCATAACAAATTTCATCTCTCTAGTCACATGCTCTCTAGTCTAGGCTCTGACATAAGATCACTAAGGAGCAGGCTAGAATGATTGTAAAGCAATGCCCTAACTGCCTTACATTATCTCCAGTTTAAGCCATGGGGCCTTAAGCCCAATCATACTTGGCAAATGGATGTAACTCATTATGCAGAATTTGAAAAATTGCAATATATACATGTCTGTATTGACACTTGTTCAGGATTCCTTTTTGTTTCTCTACATATGGGAGAAACTCCTAGAAATGTAACTGATCATTGCTTACAAGCCTTCAATGCTATGGGATTGCCTAAAATCATCAAGACAGATAATGGGCCAGTTTATACTGGAAACAACTTTACATCATTTGTAAGGAATTTGGTATTGAACATAAAACTGGAATTCCTTATAACCCAATGGGACAGGGAATTGTCGAGCATGTGCACCACACTCTGAAAATTGGCTTTTAAAAACAAAAGAGGGGGAGTTATACCCTCCAAGATCACCAAAAGCACACCTTGTTTTTGTCTTATTTGTTTTAAATTTTTTGCAAACCGATGCTAAAGGTCAGTCTGCAGTAGATTGCCACTGGCATCCAGTCACTTCCAGCTCATATGCCAAGGTTAAATGGCAGGACCCCATAACTAATATGTAGAATGGTTCAGACTCTATTTTAATATGGGGATAAGGTTCTGTCTGTGTTTTTTTCACAAAAAGAAAATGGAGCCCAATGACTGCCTGAAAGATTGGTTTGTCAAGGAACCTAGATCCTGAGCCTTCTAATGATTATGATACCAGTGATGAAGACAGCTCCAAGTCCCTATCGGCCAGCTGAGTTAGCCTGGAGTGCAGTCTCCACTCTTCCTGGAGAGTGTTTTCTATCAATTCTCAAAGCCCATACACCCATACACCTGGTGGCCAGACCTTGTGTTTGATCTTTGCCAGTTAGCAGCTGAATAGAATACCTGGGACATTTCTGCAGACAACTTTAATCTTGTTGCTTTTAGCTTTTGGAAACACATTGGTTGCCTTCATTCAGGATTGCTTTCAGCAAGCTCAGCTATTCACCATGGCAGTTATTCATCACTATAAAGAAATGCCTTGAGTGCATATTCATATGTCTTTCGGGGCTTTGGTCTGAACGGGAAAAAGTGTGCTTTTGAAGGCTGGTGGCCAGAGATGGGTATGTGTGTTCTTGAGTTCCTATCGACCTAAGACAGACACATGCATCAAAGGCTGTTTGTGGGGCTGGAGAGATGGCTTAGCGGTTAAGAGCATCAACTGCTCTTCCAGAGGTCCTGAGTTCAATTCCCAGCAACTACATGGTGGCTCACAACTATCTGTAATGGGATCTGATGCCCTTGTCTGGTGTGTCCAAAGAGAGCAATGGTGTGCTCATATACATAAAATAAATAAATCAAAAAAAAAAAAAAAAGCTGTTTGCGGTCCACAACAGGTAAGAAGGAGCAATATAGACACAGACCTAAGACAGGCACAGCCACCTAGACACTCTGTACCCTAGATGGGATCGTGGAAAACAAGTAAATCTTGTGCCCCCTGTCCAGCTCATCTTTAAAAAAACAAAAAAGGGAGAAATGTGCCCTTACCCCATCTGTCTTAGTTTTACTGCTGTAAAAAGACACCATGACCAAGGCAAGTCTTATAAAAACAACATTTAATTGGGGCTGGCTGACAGGTTCAGAGGTTCGGTCCATTATCATCAAGGTGGGAGCATGGCAGTATCCAGGCAGGCATGGCACAGGCAGAACTGAGAGTTCTACATCTTCATCCAAAGGCTGCTAGTGGAAGACTGACTTCCAGGCACCTAGGGTGAGAGTATTAAGCCCACACCCACAGTGGCACACCTACTCCAACCAGGTCACACCTATTTCAACAAGGTCACACCTCCAAATGGTGCCACTTCCTGATCCAAGAATATACAAACCATCACATTCCACTCCCTGGCCCCCATAGACTTGTTCAAACACATGCATCTATGGGGGGCCATACTTAAACATAGCTCTTGAGCTGACCATATAAACTTTAATCGTGGTTCCTATGGCTGTCAATCTTGACCTTAAACACTGTACTCAATTCTCCCATCAGACAACGTGTACTTTGCCTTTGTTGTCAAGTGTATATTAACTCTTTTTATAGGGTTGTCAAGTGTATATATAACTCTTTTAATTTCTAATTCTATTTCATGACATAAGATATTTTCTTCCCACACAGGTTTTCTGCTCTCTCAGTATAATTACTAGGTTGGCTTCAGGAGGCAATACCCAAAGGACAAATATGTATGGCAAGCTGACTCAGCCCCCACCTTCATGGGAGTGTCTCTTGGTGGGTTCAGAACTCTTCTGTCCCAGTTTGTCCCCTGCAGAACTTGAAAAGGTCTCATAATTAATAGTTTCTCAACTTTCACAAGAATCTAATTTTGGCATAAACCATTTGTAAATCCTCATGCTGTTCTGGTTAGTTTATTCTGCTCCTTGCAAGTAAGTGTGTTTGTGTGTGTGTGTGTGTGTGTGTGTGTGTGTGTGTGTGTGTGTTTTTCTGGGATAAAACCAAAGTCCATATAGCTCATCCAGTGAGCTGTATATCCAGAAAAATAAATTCCTTATTAAAAGAAGACACGTGGAGTAATGGCTCAGCTGTTAAGAGCACTTGTTACAATAGCAGAGGACCTGGGTTCAGTTTCCAACATTTCTAGTAGCCATCTGTAATTCCAGTTCTAAATGATTTGATGCCCTCTTCTGGCCACTGTGAGCATTTACACACATAGTACAGAGGCATACATGCAAGCAAAACATAAAATAAAATAAAAATAAACTAATTAATTTTTAAAAATCTGGGCAGTGGTGGCATACACCTTTAATCCCAGCATGCGGGAGGCAAGGGCAGGCAGATCTCTATGAGTTGGAGGCCAGCCTGGTCTACAGATTGAGTTCCAGGACATCTAAGGTTACACAGAGAAACCCTGTCTGGAAAAACCAAAATAAACAAACAAACAAACCTGAAAAGAGAGTGTGTATGTAATGGTTTGACTAGATTTTAAATGCTGGCCCACAGGGAGTGAAATTCTTAGGAAGTGTATCTTTATTAGAATAGGTGTAGCCTTGTTGGAAGAGATGTGTCACTGTGGCGGTGGGCTTTGAGGACTCCTAGTGCTCAAGCTCTGCCCAGGATGGAAGAGAGTCTTCTGAGGAGGAGGCTATTGAGGATGGTCTCTCCTGGATGCCTTCAGATCAAGATGTAGAACTCTCAGCTCTCCCAGCACCATGTCTGCCTGCACACAGCCATGCTTCCCACCACGATGATAATGGACTGAACCTCTGAACTGTAAGCCAGCCCCAATTAAGTGTTGTTCCTTGTAAGAGTTGCCAAGGTCGAGATGTCTGTTCTCAGCAATGAAAGCCTAATTAAAACACTGTACAATACTCAATGTATTAATGAGTAAAAGTTCAGGAACAAAACTGACAATGTTTCTTGGCTAAACTTAGTGAGGACATCTGTACGTATCAGCCAGAGTCTAGCCTCTCTGGCAGACGTACTGCTGCAGGATGCTAGGCTAGAGTGGAGCACAGCGACACTCACGCTGCGGCTCACGCTGCGGCTCCTGTGAGCACAGTGACACTCACACTCTGCGGCTTCTCTTACCTTCTCTTTCCATTGTTTGCACTGCCTTCATTGGAACATCATCCACCCTCTTGGACCACTCTGGGTTATATACAGGATAGACAGGGATCTTTTGGGGGGGGGCTCTTAGATTGATTAATAGAAGAATTTAAGAATAAACTTAAGTGGAAGTTCAAGGGCATTCTTTTGGAATTTAAAAAAGAACACCCTTCAGGAGAGAGAATCTGTAAATCTCAGCAGATGCACAGAATAAAATGGAGGAGAAATTAATGTTATTTAAACTGGCGTTGAGGTTAGACATGGGGCGCAAGTAGCAAGGGGTAGAAAGGGAGACTTCAGAGAAATTATAAAGCAGTCCAAAACGTAGGGAAGCCGAAGTTAGCAAGGCATGTTCACAAAGCAAACAGAAAGAATAAATACAGTGTTCTTTTGCCCACACCTCTCCACTATTCACCCCAGCTGAGGGGACAGAGAACACAGGCTTCTTTGACGTGAACATTTCTGTATAGTATATGGATGTGAACATTTCAGTATAGTATATGGATGGCATAGGTGGTGTTGGCTAGAACGTCATCCTTTTTTCGAAGAGTAGAGGACAGATCCTGACCCAGGACCCTCACTGTCAAAAGGACACTTTTGAACCTTGTTCCTCCTTATCCTGCAAGCTCATTACTGAATTGACTGGCATTTATACATGCTTTCATCATAACTGGTAGCATAAATACACATATACTCATGAATGTGTACCAGATGAAATCTGCCCAGGGGTTCACTGACCACTGGACTAACCTGGATATGTCAGAGGTTGTCTATGTATGGAGCTACAGATAGGCTGGCCTTCCTGGCCTCTCTGTTCCAAGCCAGGCAGGGACTGTTGATGTGTGGTCTCATTCTCAAGTCTCCAATGGACTCATTTTAAGGAAACACTTAGAAGTCAGAACTCTTGTTGTGTCAATATCCTTTCTAGACCCAGCTCTCCAGAAAACAAGGTGAAATAGGACTAGGGACGGGGTGAACAATGAGCTTCTATTATATAAAAGCTTCAATGTAAAAAAGAAATAACCCAGTTTAAGAAATGGCAAGGGTGGAGAGTAGATCAGTAGGAATGTGCTTGCAAACCACAGTCAGGGTCCAAGGTCTGCTTCATCACACACGGTGGGGAGGGGCATGAAGAGAAAAAAGTTTTCAACCAAGTCTCTGCTTAAAGGAGAAAGTCCCATGAGAGTCCAGCTGAAGTCACACAAGGCAATCATCCGTGAGGCGGTGACAATGTTGTGTAAGAGCCTGACATCTCCAGCCCTGCTCAGCAGTTCCCTGCACTCATCAGTCAAAGCCCCTGGGCTCTGTCCTGGAAGACACAGGAGAGAGGAACAAAGTTCAATTGTTTTCACTGGCTTTAAAAAGCCAAATGGGACATCTTTCTGCAAATTGCCTAACTTCCCTGCCACAGCAGTCCCCAGGAAACCAATTCTAAGTTTGCCAAGACTCACAGCAGGAGACTTCTTAGTGATGCTTGGGGCCTCATTAAAAGTTGACAGGCAATCCCAGTCTCCACTTCATTTGCACAAATTGCAGAGCCTCTGAGGACCAGCCACAGAGATGCTAGCCTCTGAGGACCAGCCACAGAGATGCCAGCATCTGAGGCTGATGCATGCACAGCTGCAGGCTAAGATGGAGAAATCACAGCTGCTCACTTGGAAGCAATGCTCCCTAGGTGTTTTCTTCTGCTTAGTTTCAAGCCTAAACTTTAGTGTCTGCCTAGAAAGCAAGACCTACAGTGAAGTATTGGAGGTGGCCCTCTGTCTCCCCCAGACACAGAAGTCCCAGAGACCCAAGTAGCCAAGTGTTACAGAAAGCACTGTGACATTCTGCTAGGCAGAGCAAGGACTCCATAGGCCTCTCCTGCTTCTGGTACACAGGGAGGTCCTGCAGGGCTCTGACACTCTTCCTGCACTGTGCTGCTCAGCACCTTGTTATGCAGATGACTCATTGAGTGCTCTTCATTTTACCTGAGTAAAGCCTCAGCCCTGAGAGGACAGCGATGCAGGGTCTTCTTCACAGATGTGTTCTTCCTGCCTCAGGAGATACTGTGCTCAGTAACTATGAGGGGGGATAGAAGTGGGGGGGACAAGCAAGAGGCAGAGACCCAGGCTACTAGGAGAGTGCTTGTCCCCAGCCTGGGAAACAGCACAGAACAAAACATAACAAAGCAAACCAAAAACCTCCACCAGGGGTTGTCCAGAAGGCTCAGGAGGTAAAGGCATTTGCTGCCTAATGGCATGGGTTCTGTGACCTGAGATCAGTCCCAGGTTACCAGATGGTGGAAGGGGGAGCCCAAACTTTGTAAGTTGTCTTCTAGCTTCCACACACATGCTGTGGCATGGACACCCACTCACTTATGCACATACTCACACATAAAATAAATAAATGAATAAATAAGCAAATGAGTATGATACAATTTGAGAAAGAAAGGAAAGCAAGCAAGCAAGCAAGCATGAAAGAAAGAAAGAAAGAAAGAAAGAAAGAAAGAAAGAAAGAAAGAAAGAAAGAAAGAAAGAAAGAAAGAAAGAAAGAAAGAAAGAAAGAAAGAAANAAGAAAGAAAGAAAGAAAGAAAGAAAGAAAGAAAGAAAGAAAGAAAGAAAGAAAGAAAGAAAGAAAGAAAGAAAGAAAGAAAGAAAAAGAAAAAATATCAGACAGGGCCTGGAGAGATGGCTCAACAGATAGAAGCTCATACTGCTCTTGAAGAAGACCCAAGTTTGGCTCTCAGAACCCACATAGAACAGCTCAGAACTACCTGGAACTCCATTTCCAGATGAACCCAAGAACTCGGACTTCCAAAGATGTTGGCACACACGCACGTACATGCCCCCCAGACAAGGACGCGTATAAACCCATAGCTACAATTAAACATAGATTCTTGTTTTAAAAAGCAGTGTAAGACTCAAAGTGAGACTTAGTGGAAGACCCCAAATGAGACTCAAGAGTGGAGTTCAGTGCAAAAGTTTATTGTTTCAGTGTGTTGGGGTCATCCTGCAACCGGAGGAGAGGCGGCCCCTTCTCTTTCTCTCGTAAGTCTTCTATGCGATTTTTGAGGGCAGATTATAGCAACGGCAGCTAGGTGCATAGAGACTGGTGGTCCTGGTGAGCTTTACATC
This sequence comes from Mus pahari, assembly GCF_900095145.1. NCBI lineage: Eukaryota > Metazoa > Chordata > Mammalia > Rodentia > Muridae > Mus > Mus pahari. The sequence continues at coordinate 586,806 of NC_034607.1, read as the reverse complement.
AATTGGCTGGGAAGGGAAGGGGACGACTCAAAGACCTTTCCTAAGGCCCCGTGGGAAGTTCCAAGTCAGGGCTCTCTCATTAGCAATCAATCTGTGTGGCTGGACACTAAATTTTAACATTTCTTATCTTTAATTTTCCTGAGATGCATATTTCAGATGTGAGTGGCATTCTTTGAGCCCTCGTGTCCTGTGCATCATCATATCATCATCTGCAGTGTTAGATTATAGGTGGCAATGGCCCAGGTCATCATCTGCTGTCATTGTCTGCTGCTGCCAGGTGCACACTGCATAGAAAAGTACTGCTTGCCACCCCAATTCTCCTTCTCTGTTCCCACATGTCCTGGCCAGTCTCTCCCTTCTTCTGTCCTCTGTGTATGGCTGGAACCCCTGCTCATCTTCACAAGCTGGGAAACCCTGTCTGTCCTCATTCCCCCAACGCTGCCCACACAGAGGACACTCCCCCAATTGCTTGGAGAAAACTCCAGGCTAACATATCATCATTCCTCGTCTCCCTGTTTCCAGCAACCCAGCCAAGAGTGCTTGCCCAGGGGCTGAGTTTTTGACTATGTAGGGACACTATTCCAACTCCTAACCAGCACATCATCATCCTCGCCTAAGCTCTATAAATCCCCTTACTTTAGCCTGGACATGTGTCTTCCCTGACCTCCACCTGTGAGATCAGTGAACCCATTCAAGAGCTGCCTCCTAATAAACTGCCTTTATTTACTTTCAGTCTGGTCTAATTTGGCCAATATTTGTGCCACTGAGGGAGAGAAAATGCCTATCACTCTGCCCCTCCCCATCCTCTGCCCTCAGGGCTCTGCTCCATCTGTCTGGCTGACTATATGTTTACTGGTCTGCTCCTACCCCTTATCCAGGCCCTCACCTCCTATCTTTCCCCTAAATAAACCCCCTCATAGAAGATCTGTTGCCTGGTGTGATTTCTCAGGAGGACAGCTTGGCATGGGCCCACCTGGTACGCTTCACAACACTCAGACCCCACAGTTGAGTGTGGTATGCGTTGCTGGGAGGATGGGGAAAGTCCTTCCTATATGGAGCCTTGTCTGTCGTAAGCATCTTGAGCCACTGTCCTCCTGTGTATTCCGCCCTAACGGCCTTTCCTCTTTCTTTGGATGAGAAATTACATTCGGACCTCAGGTTTCTTTGTTTAGGCTGGTTGGCCTCGCTGATATGTGGGATGCACTCTTGGCTTTTTCTCTGCCTATATTAATTATTTCCCTCATTACTGGCACAAAAAAACTCAAACAAAGCCATTTAAGGGAAGGGATGATTTTGGACCACATTTTGAAGGGCATCATTCTCTCACATCTGGGAAGGCATGATGGCTGGAGCTTGAGGAGGCTGGTCACTTCCCAATTCAGTTTATCTAATCAAGATACCCCACCACAGAAATGCCCAAGTACCTGTTTTGCGGTGATTCAAACCTAACCAATTTAATAAGATTCATCACACAGCCTCTGGAACAGGATACCTCAGCTGAAATGCCATCTCCTCCATGGCATCTTCTCCATTTACCCTGCCCTGGTCTTTGAGGCTGGAGTTTCTGGGCTAGTTTTCCCCCTCTGCCCGCCCCCCTCACTGAGTCCACTAGTGCAATCTGCAGGAATATTTAGTCATTTTATCGGCTCGATCTTGTGCAGGTAACCATCAGCTCATGAGAGTGGGAGCGGGGTCGCGTCCAGAGGTCAGCACTTGAGAGGAATCCTCCCTCAGCAGCTCTTACCTTCTTCCTCCCTCCCTTCTGGGATGTTCCCTGAGCCTTGGTGAGCCAATACAGCGGCCCCCTTTAGCGTTGAACGCTCACTGTCACTTTTTCTTCATACTTTGACTGTTGCCTGCTGCCGACGCTTCTGCTCTGGCCAAGCCTGAGAGCAGCACTATCCATGGACATGAGCACAAGCATTGGCAATGCAATTTGACAACGTGGCGGTTTGGCAAGATAACACCACTGGGTTTCCTTTTAAAGCCCATGACCTCTCCTGCCATGGGCTATTGACAAGGATTTACGGTACTGAGCTGCAGACCCAGTTCTTTGGAGGTAGAGGCAGGAAAGAATATCAAGAGTTCAAGGTCATTAGTGACTACACGATGAGTTCTAGGCTAGCCTGGGCTACATGAAGCCCTGTACAAAAAATAAATAAATAAATAAATAAAAATCCTGAGAATTGCAATATAGCTTAGAAGGTAAAGAATCTTGCCACTAAACCTTATAACCTAAAAATTCAGATTCCTACACCTCATATGGTGGGGGAGAGAACTGACTCCTACAAATTTGTCACCAGACCTTCACATGTGTGCCTACCTCTACCCCCACCCTAAATAAGTAAATAAATAGATGATGGTGGTGGTGATGATGATAATGACGATAGAGTGAATGAGTCATGTGTGGCTGCTGGTGCTGGGCCTTCTGAGTGGGAGACTGGGATTACCGAGGGCGTAGTCTTTGCTTCCACATCAAGTTTATGTGGTTCTGGGGGTTGGGCTTAGGGTTTTTGCATGCTAGCTGACACCTCCAGCCCATATCTATCTATCTATCTATCTATCTATCTATCTATCTATCTATCTATCTATCTATTCAGAGGAAGAGAGAGAGAGAGAGAGAGAGAGAGAGAGAGAGAGAGAGAGAGAGAGAGAGAGAGAGAGAGATTAAGTATGTAGCCAAGACAGATTTGGAACTTAAGATCTTTATGCCTTGGCATCCCAAGAGCTGGGATTATAGGCATGAGCAACCAAGTCTGGCTTGTTTTAAAATATTTATGGAACACCTACTATGTACTAGAGATGGAAGATATTTGGAACTTAATTCTGCTTTTAACAATCCCAGGCAAAGGAACGTGTCTTAGTCAGTGTTCTATATGACCAGAGCAACCATTATAAAGAAAGCATTGTATTGGGGTTTGCTTACCGTTTCAGAGGGTTAGTTCACTGTTGCCATGGTGGGGATCATGGTGCCATAGGTAAGCATGGTACTAGAGAAGTAGTTTAGAGTTCGACACTTGGATCCAGGATCCAGGCAGCAGGAGGAGAGAGCCACTGCAACTGTCTTGAGCTTTTGAAACCCCAAAGCTCACTCTCAAGGACATACTTTTCCAACAAAGCCAAACCTACTCCATCAAGGCCATAGCTCCTAGTACCTCTCAGGTAATGCCACTCTCTGGTGACTAAGCATCCAAATACATGGGAGCCATTATTCAAGCCATTGCAGGTGATACCATTCAGATATTGTGAAATGAATGCATAAATACAGAATGATTTTTGGTTACTGGTAATGATTATTTGGTTCTTGGAAACTTCTTCACATTTATTTAAAGATCATGTGTTTGAGATCAATTGAAGAAAGGGGGAAATGTCTGCATGGTCCCTAATCAAAGCGGGAAAGAGCGGGGATAGTTTCTCTGGAGGGAGGAATGGCTTCTTACCTGCTTCCTGTCTGCAGCCCCAAGCACGGGTTTTGTGCACAGCAGAGGATGACTCAGACTTGATAGAGGAGGTGACTTGTGTTTCTATTATTGAGCATCCTCTAGGCCATTCTGATGGAGAGACTCAGAAAGGCAGGGACCCAGACTGGGAGTAAAGCTTAATGAATTTTGCTTATTTCTAATTGTTTCTCCAGTGGCTACATACTATTTGACATGCAGTAGGTGCTTAACAAATATCTACGGGAGGAAAGAAAAAAAATAGCTGTTATGTGATCGACTTTTCCTGGCGAGAGGCAGTACGCACATGTCTACTCGTCACAGAAAGGGAACCCTCGAAAGATCACAGTAATGACTGCACCAAAGTCCAGCTCAGTGGGCCAGGGAGGTTTCATTGGGTTTGCTAGCAAGAGTGTGGTGTGGGTAGAGGGAAACTTACAGCAGCTGGAATGACCCAAAAGTTGCTGCATCATTGAAAAGCCCTTCCTGACATGAATGACAACTTAGGAAAGCCACAACCTTAGAGCCATCTTCACAGCTTTCAGGGCCCAACAAACTCCTCCCACAGTTGTTTCCTTTCTGTATAACTGGGGAGGAGTCTTAAAGAATCTTTCAAGTTTCCACTTTCCAAGATGTGTGGTATTTTGGTTTCCTCCAGAGTCTCCTGGGCCTTCTCCTCCCTTCTGGAGGGAATGTTTGAATTTGAAGAAAATTGCTATGTTCTTCCTTCTGTCATGTTTTTTGCGGGAGTTTCCCTGAACCTGGGAAAGGGGTAATATCAATGGCCGTCTGTGTCTAATCATTGGACCACACAGCAGAAATCACGTGTTCTTAGGAGCTTTGTCAGTAGCTATGAGTCCCTGTCGCACACAATTCACTGTAAAGCAAGTTTCTTTAGATGGCTGAATGAGGCTGACAGCATCGGCTCTCTGAAGGGCACATCACATTCGTCAAATAAAACAATAAAAAGCAGTGGGTTTCCCACTGCGACATGTGACTCCTCACTACAGAGCTATTCCTGGCTTATAGGGCCAGATGTGAATTCAATACTCTGGGCAGTTCTTAAATTGGAAAGCTGCTGAGCATGCCCATGAGAGCTGAGCCACTTTTGCATAAACAGGAACACTCTGCCTGGCATTTGAGTGTCTTCACCCACAAAACCCATGACCAAGCAGGACTATTGGTGAAAATACTCCCTTACCGGCTTACGGAGAACCCTCAGGCACCGTGAAAGCCAGCCAGGAGGGAGGGAGCTTTACTTTTCTTCACAAAAGCCTCTGTGTCTCACTGTGGCCATGGCCTGCAGCCAGTATCAGTGGTGATAGTCTATGATTTATGGGGCTTGGGGCCTCTCTGGCCAGTACCTCACAGGGAGGTAACCGACCTATGGTGATGAGGGTTGCGGTTAGCAACCTAAGGGCCTCTGGGAATCACTGCTTCCACAAATGCAGGGCATCTCTGCACTTAAGCTCTTTAATTGTTCTTTTCTATTCACATTTTAATTAAATTTATTTTTAATACATAAACCCATACAATTATTTCTATTAATGAGGTGTATATATTGTCCTCTCTGCCTGCTCTCTGTGACTCAGGATGTAAATACAATGTAACATTTATTTTAGTAAGATTTTTACTTATTCTTTGAAAAATGTATACAACATATTTTGACCCTATTAACTCCCAACTATTTCTCTTAGTTCTTCTCAGATCCACCCCACCTCCCTACACCCCAAGCTTCATCTCCTCTTTTTAAATTTAATTTAATAGCCGCCTGACTCCATTTGTAGGTGGCCCAACACCCAGAAGTATATAAACACCCCGAGTAAGACATATGCATCCTCATCCACCATGAATAAAACAGTTCAGACAAGCAAGGACTGTCTGTTGCATCAAGGACCACTGTGGGGGGTTGGGGGGGTTGGGGAGGCCTTTGCCATACTTCCAGCCCCTATGTACTTTAGCACTCACTAGGAGCTAAACAGGATTCCACTTCATCCCAGGCTCAGGAAGCACCCTCAGACCCTTTTTCCCAACTCCTCTCCATGCCCAGGGCCTCCTGGTACACAGGAGTTTGAGAACCACAGCACTGCCCCAGGTCTCACTGTTTCCTGTCCAAAAGAACATGGACTGGGATCCCTGTCACTGACACTGTGGCCTCTGCTTCGTTCCAGTTCTGAACGATAAGGCTCTGCGTTTTGCCTCTTGGCATATTGGCATTGTCAGGGTGTTCCCACACCCCAGCTGCTGTGGAAATGCAGACCGACAACCTCTGGTTCCTACATTCTTTCCACCCCGTCTTCCACAATGTCTCTGAGCCTAGGGGGTATGGCATAGATGTCCCATTTGTGGCTGGCTGCACTACACATATTTATTCTCTGCACTTTGACCAGTGGTGAGGTTTTGAACTAACATTATTCAATACACAAAGACAATTCTCTGATGGCATCTGTGGTGGTTTGAATGAGAATGCCTTCCATAAACAATAGCTAGTTATATGTGAATTTGACACAAGCTAGTGTAAGCAGAGAAAAGAGAACCTCATTTATGACAATGCTTCCATAAGATCAGGCTGTAGGCAAGCCTATAGGGCATTTTCTTAACTAGTGACTAATAGGGGAGGGCCCAGCTCATTATAGGTGGTGCCATGCCCAGGCTATTGGTTCTAGGTTTTATAAGAAAGCAGGTTGAGCAAACCAATAATTAGCACTCCAACACGGTCTCTGCACCAGCTCCTGACTTCAGGATCCTGCCCTGCTTGAGTTCCTGTCCTAAATTCTTTGATAATGAACTATATTATGTAGAACGCATAAGCTGAATAAACCCTTTCTATCCTTTAGTTGCTTTGGTCATGGTATTTCATCACAGCAATAGGAACTATAACTAAGACACTCATATATTTGCATGTTTAGTCATCAGCTGGTAGACTATTTGGGAAGGATTAGGAAGTGTGGCTGTGTTGGAGGTGTGTCTCTGAGGATGGGTTCTGAGGTTTCAAAAGCTCATGTCAAGTCCAGCGTCTTTTTCTCTGCTTGCTCTCTGTGAATCAGGATGTAAAATTCTGAGCTACTGCTCCAGCGCTATACCTCTTGGCTTCCCAACATGACAATCATGGGCTAATCATCTGACACCATAAGCAAGCCCCCAATTAGATGCTTTCTTTTATAAGAGTTGCCTTGGTCGTGGTATCTCTTCACAGAATTAGAATAGAAAATAAGACAGGATCTAAATCTGTGAGTTCCCAACTGTGGGTTCTTGTCCAGATTTTCAGTGCCAGACATGTGTTTCCTTCTATAGAACAGAACTTAAATCCAACCATGAAAAGGTTGGATATTCCATAACATTTGTGTCACTATTGCACCCATGGGCCACATTCCAGTATATGAGATCTAATCTACAAGGGAAAAAGCTGCCTGGTTCATACTAAGTTGATTTCTACATGTCTTGAGACCAATGTGAGCTGTGTCTACAGCAATGGAGTATTACCTACCATCAAGTTCTGGTGCAAACACAAGAGGGATGTCAATAGCTTGTATTGTCTTGGAGGAACCTTTAAAAACAACAACAACAACAACATTCTTTCTTTCAATTAGTCCATGTCCACTAGGGTTGCACAGTGGGTGTGTGTAAGTACCACTGGACATGACTGTCTGCAGCCCAGTTCTGCACATCCTTGTTAGTGAAATGACTGCCCTGTCCTTATCATTCTCCATAGGCATCCATGCATAATACTGATTTGGATGAGATCCTTGGTTGTGGCTTCACCTGTTGTCCACTTGCTCTAAAATGCTTGTGTTAGAGGTTTATGGCAATGTCCATATGGGTGAGGGGATATTTACATCCCTCAAGGGAGAGGGAATATTTGCATCTCTCAAGGTCAGCCATAGGCCTTCTAAAGTCTATTTGTGAGTCACTTATGTGGCAAGTCAATTTAAATAATACCTAGTCATGACATCCATCTGCTGAGGCCACAATTTGACATGATAACTAGAGACTATAGACTGTCCAGATGTTTTACAGGAATGCCAGTGGCTCTTGATGTTTTCTAACCCATGTTGACTCCCCTGTGACCAGGTTTTTCATGAACCCAGTGAGCAGCCTTTGTGGCACAAGAGGGCAGATGATCCATGCTTTAGGAAGGGCATCTGTTCCTTGATTTCCTCGCCATCCATGTGCTCGGCATTTATAGGGATGAGTGGTGTCCCTTTTAATAGTTTATCTAGCTTAGCTATTGGTTCAGTTACTGGAGGGATTTGGTGGCTGAAATGACACTGGCTCCAGGATAGACTATATGGTATTGGTGACAGGATTTGGAGATACTATACCATTCTGTTGTTAACATGCATGCCACTTTTGTAGAACTTGATTATGTGATGTCACAGAAAGCAGCTTGATCAGAAGGCCTTTGATCTAAACCTTAATCGGATAAGCTACTTTTATGAACACCCTCATTCCTTTAGGTTCACTGTATGTCTTTTAGAAGTGTCTGAAAAACACTCAAAGGTTTTAGGAAGAATTCTGGAATTTCGGGTTTCTTTAAATATTAATTAAATTAATATTAAATTTTAATTTAACTCATTAAATTAAATTTAATCAAATAAAATAACGAAAAGTATTATAAGAATATGTGTTCATTTTACTCCCAGGAGTGGGACTATGAGGCTGTTTTGAACTGTCTGTAGCAGCTGACTATGATTTGTCTCATGCTCTAGCAGTGGCATGTCTCTGCGATTGTGTGACATTTGGAATAAAAGTTTGGAAGTTTTTAGAAGGTCCACAAATGCTAGAGCCCTGAGAGGTGGAGTTGATGTTGTTGGTCATTTAGGGAGGTTGGTTGTAGTTTGTTAGTAGGCATGGTCAAAGAAGAAACAAAAGGAAAATATTAGATTCAGGGATTGCTAGCTCTCTCTCTACTCCCCCCTATCCTTCTTCTCCTATCCAGTGTTAGGGAGTGAAACTGGGGGTGGGGTGGGGATAAAAGGTGGGAAGAAGAACCCACAAAGTAGCAAAGACTAACTACACAGGTTAGCATTTTATCATCTATGCAATGATACTTTTATACAAATAGCAGCCAGGACAATAAATAAGCATGGACCACCCCCTCTTGTCAAATGGTGGGACTACTATGGTAATCTTGGGGAGGTAATCTAAAGGTGCACTGTCGGACATTCCACATGAAAGCAAATTACTTAGATCTCAATGTTGTGGAGTTCAGTAGAGAAAAGCAATTGTCTTTAGGTGGTAGCAAACACAGGGCAAAAGTGTCTGAGCTGTACCCTAAATGAGGGGGTCTTCTAGAGAGATCTCAGATGCAAGATTGAGTGTTCAAACCAGGATGACCCAACAGTGCGTGGACTGGGAGCCTGGCTCCTTTTCTTCTCTGTCTCTCCAGAAGTGTAGAAGCATATTTTCTTTTCTATTTATATGCAATAAGTTGCTATTTCCTATGAGGTAGGGTCCCATGTGAGTCAGACTGGCCTTGAGAAATGCCTACATAACTTTGAACTCCTGATCTTCCTGCATCTGCTTCCGGTGTACTGGGATCAGGAGGATATCACAACATCGGTATCTCTTTATTCAATGCAAATTATTCAAGTCAGTCCATATCAGATAAATATCACATGTTTGTATCGTAGAGGTTTTTGCCAGAAGATAGAATTATTTGAAAAGCAACCAGTCGGCTTGAAGCCATCAGGTTTTTATCTTTGGGGCATGGAGGAGGTTCAGCCTGATCACTGCGGGGTGTGTGAGGGGAGAAAGCTATATGCTTCCCGATGCTGTTCTGAAAAGCACATTTACAAAGCTACAGAGTAATGCACTAATTTATGGTAGGAAAACTATTCTGTATGATACTATATTCGTGGATACATATTTAGTTTTAATTTTACTATTACTTTTACCTCGTCTTTTCTCTTTATTATCAGAATCTTATCATGGGTTCCAAGTTTTCTGATCTCAGAAGGGCTTTTCAACTCACATTGTCTTTCACTTGTATTTTACCATCCCCAAGCCTCAGGACCAGAAGGGCTAAGGCTGGCTGGCTTATTCCTTTGCTTTCAATCCTTCCTCCCTGGTGACTTGGTTCCTGAACAACCTATGCACCACACGTGACTCTCTCTCTCTCTCTCTCTCTCTCTCTCTCTCTCTCTCTCTCTCTCTCTCTCTCTCTCCCTCAGAGGGCCAGCCATCATCAGTCATGTCTGCCCCATTTCCTAGGTTGCCTAGGAACTAAACCCTGAACTTTAGAACCTAAGGGGACCCACACCTCCTGGACTTGTAACTGATTGACCTAGAGCAGCCTAGAAATCTTTTGGTGTGTACACACTAGCTCCTCTCAAGAAACCCAGGTTGCAGAAGGGAAGGAAGGTTCAGATCCCCTATTCTTTCCTATTTGGAAAAAAACAAAAACGCACAGTAAATTACATGTATTTAGCCCATGTATGCCCACACTATGACACTTAAATGGAGGTCGGAGAAAGGAAGGCTGCTCAGGATGCAGTGAGCAACACTGTAATTCACATACAGGAGGCCTGATTACATTCAGTGGCTTATTCTTTTTTAAAATAAATAAAAGACTTGAAAGTAGGAGGCGAACAGGTTTGGAAGAAAGAGTTCTGAGTGAGTTGGAAGGGGCAGAAGAAAAGAATGTGGGTGAATAGGATCAATAGAACACATTGTGTGTGAAAGAGGGCTTGTTAAAGAACATACATTAAAATTGTTTTAAAAGAAAGAAAATACTCTTCCTACACTGAAACCTAGTACTAAGAGAGTACTAAGTCCCAAATAAATGCTGATCAGTGATTAAGGCTGTAGAGGTGGGGAGAGGCAGGGAGAGAGAGAGAATAATGATAATCAACTCAGAACATCAAGTCTTTCTTGCATTATCTTGAAGTATCTGAATGACATTTCTCTCCCTTGTCTGGGAATTTTCAAAGGTAGCATTGAGTCTCACATGTCTTTTATCACTAACACATAGTAGGTATTCCATAAAGAAAGGATAACTGGGCCTGGTAGTTTATGCCTGTTATCCTAGCACATGGGAAGCTGAGGCAGTTGGATCTGAGCCTTGTTTATTTTAAGTGTGTGCATGTCATGTGTATGCTGTGTGGGTATGTCTGATCTAGCATGTGTGTGGAAGCTAGAAGACAACTTACATTTGGGCTCCCCCTTCCACCATCTGAACTCAGATTTCCTGGGACTGAACTCAGGTCACAGAACCCATGCCATTAGGCAGCAAATGCCTTTACCTCCTGAGCCTTCTGGACAACCCCTGGTGGAGGTTTTTGGTTTGCTTTGTTATGTTTTGTTCTGTGCTGTTTCCCAGGCTGGGGACAAGCACTCTCCTAGTGGCCTGGGTCTCTGCCTCTTGCTTGTCCCCCCCACCTCCATACACACACACACACACACACACACACACACACACACACACACAGTTACTGAGCACAGTATCTCCTGAGGCAGGAAGAACATCTTGGAAGAAGACCCTGCATCCCTGTCCTCTCAGGGCTGAGGCTTTACTCAGGTAAAATGAAGAGCACTGCATGAGTCATCTGCATGACAAGGTGCTGAGCAGCACAGTGCAGGAAGAGTGTCAGAGCCCTGCAGGATCTCCCTGTGTACCAGAAGCAGGAGAGGCCTATGGAGTCCTTGCTCTGCCTAGCAGAATGTCACAGTGCTTTCTGTAACACTTGGCTGCTTGGGTCTCTGGGACTTCTGTGTCTGGGGGAGACAGAGGGCCACCTCCAATACTTCACTGTAGGTCTTGCTTTCTAGACAGACACTAAAGTTTAGGCTTGAAACTAAGCAGAAGAAAACACCTAGGGAGCATTGCTTCCAATCGAGCAGCTGTGATTTCTCCATCTTAGCCTGCAGCTGTGCATGCATCAGCCTCAGATGCTGGCATCTCTGTGGCTGGTCCTCAGAGGCTCTGCAATTTGTGCAAATGAAGTGGAGACTGGGATTGCCTGTCAACTTTTAATGAGGCCCCAAGCATCACTAAGAAGTCTCCTGCTGTGAGTCTTGGCAAACTTAGAATTGGTTTCCTGGGGACTGCTGTGGCAGGGAAGTTGGGCAATTTGCAGAAAGATGTCCCATTTGGCGTTTTAAAGCCAGTGAAAACAATTGAACTTTGTTCCTCTCTCCTGTGTCTTCCAGGACAGAGCCCAGGGGCTTTGACTGATGAGCACAGGGAACTGCTGAGCAGGGCTGGAGATGTCAGGCTCTTACACAACATTGTCACCGCCTCACGGATGATTGCAGAATCTCTTGGGACTTCTATATTGGAAACCTGGCTAAGAAGTGTTTCTCTTTATGTTTTTCTTTTACTTTGTGGCATTAGGTTTGGAACTCAGGACACAGAATTTTGGCCACACTGTGCTAGTGAACCACACCTTGAATTATCTTCAGGTTCGTAAACACAGATAAATAGCCAGACATTCCTACAATAAACACATTATGGCTGTAGAACAACTCTGACTCCTATACTAACGGATGAAATACACACCATGCAAGGCCAGTGACGAGTTACCCACGATCCAATAAATGACTCCCTACCCACGCTCACCAGAGCAATCCTGATAAAACTCGATGAGTCATTAATCAAAACAAACGTGACGTTCTCAGTGAGAATATCCCAAGTGAGGATATGCCTATTACCCTCTGAGATATGGTCTTCTAGAAAAAAAAAAAAAAAAATGTCATATACTCTACTGAAATGTGTATCTCTTAGAAAGGTCTGTGCGCTCTGACATCTCCAGCTGATGGGAAACAGTAAGGAAAGCATGAGCCAAAGAAAGCCAGAGAAAGACAACCAGAGAAAGACAGCCACAAGCACTCAGTGGAGATCCAGTGCTGAAGTGAGGTGGTAAGATGAGGCAGTCTAGTGTGAAGATAAACCTCCCAAAAGTGCAACAGCTGCACTGTAATCCTTTAATTAAGGATACACATTTTAGAAAGACTGATGACCAGCCTGCTTTCATATTGGGTTTGAAAGCTATCTTAGAGTAGAAACAAATGAGTTTCATTCCTGCTTATGATTTTCCCATCTGCAACCTTAACCTCAGATGGTTCTGAACTTCCTGCTCCAAATGTCTTTGTTTCACACCATTATTGTGACCACCTGTGCTTATGACCAACTGTTTTATGACTACTTTATGACCATCTTGCCATCATGTTTCTATTTCAGAAGGCCATTATGACTAACTTGTTATGCCTAAATTCTGTTTCTGTAATTCCATCTATTTGTCTGCCAAATCTCGCATTTGGAAACTCCCTACCCTGGAGATTTAAAACCCGTACCATGTCCACATCAAATTCTGACACCTTGAATCCCACCATAGGGGAAGATAGCCTGTATATGTGAATTAAAGAAACTTGCTCTAATTGCATCTTTAATTAATTTAGCCATGATGGTTTGAATCAATGACCTTTCTCCTTGTAACTTTGGGATTAACAAGACAACATAACAACAGCTAACAGAGAAGCCTATGAAGGAAATCAATGACCCCCAAAATGAGTTATCTTGAAGCAGATGAGATGAAGAAGTGAGGACTTAGAAAGTAGGAGGTAAGGAAGTAAGTGGTACCCAAAATAGTAGCATTGCTTGGAGCCATTATGAAGAGTCTATGACTTCACTGGATGGGAAGACCATAGATTCAGTTAAGAAATATGAGGAGCCATCGGCAAGGACTGTGAAGTAAAGTACTTTAAGGAACTCGACAAAGAAATGAAAACCAAGCTTAGAGTGTGAGTGAATATGATAATGTAACCATGGAAACAAAGCCTAGGATGTGTGAGTGAGTGTGATAAAGTTGAAGCCCGGTGAAGTAATGTGTGAACACCTTAATTGTGATTAGCTAAAAAAGTTTAAAAACCACTGGTCTGGCACCGTGATTTGATTGGTCCTGAAGCCCTACAGAGATGCTGAGAGTCCACCAACCTGGACGCCTGCCACCAAACGAGATGAGCCTTCACTGTGGGCAGTGCTCCAACGACTCCCGAAAGCAGAAGGAAACGTTGCAATGCGCAGGCAATAGAGCCAGGATATGACATCGGGCCAGACCGGAGGTTAGTGAAGTGCACGTGCGTGCGTGCGTGTGTGTGTGTGTGTGTGTGTGTGTGTGTGTGTGTGTGTGTGTACATGAGGGCGATCCCATTTTTCCATTTACTTGTTCATTGATGCTTATGAATAAACTACTTGTGATAACCTAACCTCTGAGTTCAAGGCTCCCTTCTTGCCTTGTCATCAGTCTGGATTCACAACAGTTTCTTGACAGGTGGTCCCTTCAGGAAACTATGACAACTGAATTTCAGGGGCAACAATAGCAATTGCTCACTAGATTCAGTGGAGGGACAAAAACATGATATAGTGCTTAGAGTGTGTGGGGGGGGGCGGTAAATGGAAATTAGGATTATTATTACAGTTACAGGATTTGGTCAGTGCCTAGTACATATTTCTCCATGAATCACTTGGATTCAGCTAAGAGACATGAAATCCTGTTTGGAGTCTAGACTGGGTTATAGTATGCCTGTGTGTCACATGCATGCAGTGTCTTCAGAATCCAGAAGGGAGAATCACCCCCCTGGAACTGAAATTATAGAGAGTTATGAGCTGCCAAGTGAGTGCTGAAAGCCAAACCCGGGTGCTCTGCAATAGCAGTTTGTTGAAGGCACAAAGGTCTTTGTACCACAGGCCACTAGAGAACCATGAATGTTAAACATACAGGGGAGGAGATAAAGTATCTGTTTTCCTGCCCAGAAAGCTGGGAGTAAATATTGTTAACAGCCTGGTGATGTCTTTGCTGTGTAGGCAGAGCTCATCCACCTTTTGCTATAGATGCAGACCTCACCTAAGCTACCCAGAATGCTCATCTCAGACTATCCTTCTCTAGAAGTTAAACCCACCCTAAGGAGAGGCATCACATGCACTTATAGCCTGCTGTCCTCTATGATATCTGTCAGAGACCACACTATATTCTAGGCCTTTTAACTGTATGACCCACCCTCGTAGTCACATACACTTTGTAAAGGAGGTTTTAAGTTGCCACATGTTAAGGGTTTATTGTACAGCTGGAATAGGAATGAGTGTTGCCTGGAAACTTTTTCCTCAAATTGTACTGTGTTTTACTACACTTGATCTTAGCCAAAAGCCCAAGAAGTAATGTACTGTGTTTTAAAGATGCTGACCATATTTGATTACAAATGAACCACCTAGCATCACACTCCCCAAGTATGATGCAGGTTGATGAAGCCAGTATGAACCAAGTTTCATTCTTATCTCTTCACACATTCAGTTCCCTGCCTAGACACCTTTGAGGACCCCCTCAACGGTCAACATGCTTAACCACTTTATTATTATAGATGACAATGATCTCAGTTATCTACCAATATGTAATCAACTGGAAGACTTGGACTCTGTGATCTGAAGGTCTTGAGATTCCTATAGCACAGAGGGGAAGTCCAGGTCTAATCATATTTCTGAAGAGTGTTTCCCATGACATGTACCACTGTTGTATAATGCTGAGTCTGGTTTAGCCATGGCAGGAATGGTATGGCATGGTTCCTGCCCCTTGAACAGAGCCATCAGGGTACAGGCCTCCACGAGTGCCAATACTTGCTATGGGATATATATATATATATATATATATATATATATATATATATATTACTTCACATTCCTCTTTTGGGAAATGTTCTCCCTGCTAAGGTTAATGACCCTCTTTTGGGAAATGTTCTCCCTGTCAAGGTTAATGATTCTATAATAATTAGAAGCAGCACAAGTCCAGGAGGCAAGGGTGTGTCTATAACTCAGAAAAATAGTAAGTGCTGAGACCTACAGACCTGAAGGCTGTGGGAAAGAACTCTGAAAACATGAGTTCAATATATATATATTTCAACTACGCAAAATATAAGGATAAAATATGAATTGCATAAGGAGCTTCATAGATCTAAAAGAACAAAGGCAGCTGCACTGTGAGCCAGCTTGTGAAGCAGATTCAAGAGTTCAAAGACAGCCTGGGACAGAAGGAGTTTATGTCCAAGTCCAGGCTTGGTAGGAATGGCAATTTCAGGACAGGATCCCACCAAACTAGCTTATTGCCTGTGCTTAACAAAGGCATGCAGATCTCTGAATTCTTTTGCAATTAAAAAAATGTGTTTGTTGTCTCCTTCTAAGAATCAAGAGGCTGGCTGGGCATGGTGGCACATGCCTTTAATCCCAGCACTTGGGAGACAGAGGCAGGCGGATTTCTGAGTTCGAGGCAAGCCTGGTCTACAGAGTGAGTTCCAGGACAGCCAGGGCTACACAGAGAAACCCTGTCTAAAAAAAAAAAAAAAAAATCAAGAGGCTGGGGTCATGGGATGCTGATTCTGAAGGGAAATGAAATTTAAGATAAAATTTGAGGCCTGATTCATGTAACTTCCAAAGAAAAAGTTGTTTGTAAGCTTAGTAGCCTGAGGGGGAGAAAACAGTGGAGTAGGCCCATTGTTAAAACATTCCTGGGGACAAAAAGGAATGCAGGAACTTGTCCTGGCTATCTCATCTGAGTCAACAGCCACCTAGTTTGAAGTTATATGCTAACCAAATGTTCCGCTGACCCAGATAAGTGTCTGTCCCTCAGGTCTCCTGACATCCTGACTTGCACATACTACTCTGCTGACGTATAATCATTCTGCTGATGTTTAAATGAGCCAATTGTGTGCAACTGTGCCAATTCTCCCCAGTCCCCGAACCTTCCCCTACAAAAAACCTTAGCTTTCGGGCCTCGTGGTCGATCCCTCTGTCTCCTGCGTTAGATATGTATCGGCCCAGAGCTTCGTTATTAAACTACCTCGTGTTTTTACATCAAGATGGTCTATTCGTGGTTTTTGGGTGTCACCTTCTCGAGACTGAAGTGGGGAGGGCTCCCCACGGAGGTCTTTCAATTCATGGGATAATCAAAAGGGAACCTGGGGTGATGACTGAATTGATATATAAATAAAAGACTGGGTTTTTGATCTGCAGGACATGAGCTATCCAGAGAGTTTTCACAACAGCAAGAGAATGCTTTCTTGAGCAGAACACACAGAGAGAGGTATCTGGAAAGTTGTCTTGAGTAGAAGACAAATCAGTTTGTAACCCTTGATTTGACTTCACGTTGTTTTTTTAACTGCTCCCAGACACCCCATTCTAAGGGAATCTTGACCGAGCCAAGGCTGGATCTTGGTAGTATAGCAATTTCCTCCAAACCAAAACATTTGAATCTAGAGAGAGGCTTTAAGACTTAAGTAAACAAAACTCACAAAGGCTCATAAAGTAATCACTGTTAAAGTCTGACCCCCACCTATCCAGAGTAGCTGCAGCCACTTTATCCCATGTCTGCCAGCTATTTCATGTTGTTGCTGTAACATGCCTGCCAGTCACTGACACAGAGAAATGACTTGGCTCAAGGACATGCTGACTACATACCCTGTTTCGTTCTGTATGTTCTGAATGTTCTGTATGAAGTTTGCTAATCTTAATAATTCCATAAAGCTTCATGTAGGACCCATCAAATCAAAGGTCAGTATGAGATCGTGAGCCAGAGTTGACCACTGGGCAGCCCTTTCTGAACATATGAATTCACCATGACTTTTGTGGCTGATCCTGAAGATTGTTACTAATAAGCCAAAGAGTTATGATTATAATACTCATGCTCTTTTATCTAAATGTTCTGAAGTTCCCCTGTTCACCACACATCCACCACCCAACTTACCTTACTCAGGACCAACCAGCTTAAAGGTAAGCAGACAATACCTTCCTAGTAAGCCAACAGATCCCCTCCTTGCATTTTAAACTTTTGAAACTGTTTTATCCTATAAAAAGCCTACCTGAGAGCAGATGTAGTGGGTATTCTGGTTGTCAACTTGACTACATCTGCAATGAACTGCAATCCAGAATTGGAAGGCTCACCTGTGATCCTAATCTGGAGTCTAGGAGATACAAATTTCTGACTTGGATCTTGGCATGGAGATCTTGAGTCATAGTGGCTATGGATTCCAGAAGATTAAGACAGGGAGCTCTCTGAGTTCAAGGTCATCTGGGATTAAAGGCGTGGTGGTACACATCTTTAATCTGGGTCACACCTTCTGCTGGAGACCTACATAAGGACGTTGGAAGAAGGAAGATTCACTCTCTTCTTCGCCTGCTTGCCTTGTGGGACTGAGCAACTGCCAGATCCTTGGACTTCCATTCACAGCTGCTGCTGACCATTGTTGGGAGTTGGACTGCAGACTGTAAGTCATCAAAAAATTCCCTTACTATATAGAAACTCCCCATAAGTTCTGTGACTCTAGAGAACCCTGTCTAATACAGAAGTCTAGGTCTGCAGCTGGGCTCCTGAGTCTTTTTTGTGGTCCTGGACATCCAGTATTAAAATAGTATTAAGGTGTATGTTCAATAATCTATTTTTGCTTAACTGAAATCAGTATTAGTTTGGTTTGAGTGGCAATTCCAGACCCCAACAAAATTCCTGACCTCATGAATGTCAGGAAACCCCTGAAAGTTTCAAGGTTTGCAATGTTATATAAGTAGTAAGGAATGCTAGATAGAGAGGAAAATAAAAGACTTTATAAGGAACACCAAGAATGCAGCTTTCACGAGCTGTCAGAAGCAGGGTAGGTATGTCTGTGAAATAGCTGCCTTTGTATCCTCTATGCTTCTGTAAGTAGCCCTGTCTCTACCTCTTGCATGTAGGGTCAACAGTCCACTAGTTTTCTATGCCAGGCCTGGAAGATCCTTTGGTCTGTCCTTGTTTCTCTGCCGGGAAGAGTAGATGATTGTTCAGTTCTCAATCACCCATTACTCCCGACTCCCATGTCCTCAGTGATGCATAGCAGTGAAGGCTAGCCCAATACAGTGCCCACAGGCTTTAGCTCCAGCTTTGTGGAATGCTGGGACAGAGGTCCCTTTAAGAGTAAAAGTTTAGACTCACTGGGTGAACAAACCACTCTTATGAGCAGGCCTCAAGCCAACACCAAAGGAACTCAGTAGAATCTTTGGATAATCTTTCTCTCATAATTTTTCCTACATAAAAGGACCTCTACAGCATCTTTGAAGATTCTTTGTCTCATAATGTTAAGTCAGAGCATTTTTTTCTTTCCTTACAGGTAATTTGTATATACATTATGGCTTCCAGTTTCATGTTTTTTTTTTATGGCATTCCAGCAGGTGTGTGTGTGTGTGTGTTTCTTGTGCTATTTCTTTGGCTCTTTTTCTTATTTGGTTGTTTTGTCCTATTTTGATTTGTTTGTTTTTGTTTAATTGTATTGTGTATATACTACTATATACCTCTTTGTTTTCTAACGAGATAGAGAGGACTTGGATCTGGATGGAAGGAGGAAAGATGGGAAGTCATAGGGTAAGGAAAACTACAATCAAAATACATTGTATAAAAAAAAACTATAAAAGATAAAAGAAAAAACCAAAGGAATGAAAGAAAAATTATAATAAAATGAGGCATTAACAATTTGAGAGCACCCAGGCAGTTTAGTGAGACTCCTATTCAAAAACAAAACAAACAAAATAAAAACCAGCAACAAATGGCAGGCTTAATAAACCTAAAATTTTAGTTTTCACAGAAACACTGAAGAATCCCAGAATTGGAGTTTTGAGATTAGAATGGAGGTCAAGGCGATGGAAATGTATCTCAACTTAAAAGGTTCTCTGAGCTCAAGCTTGGCCTCCATCCTGCCTAGACACTTCCCTTATCTCTCCATTGCCCAAGAGAGGAAGACCAACCAGGCTAAAGGACAAGGTGGAGGCCTCTGAAGTCAGGGATCTGGGCTGAAGGACACCAACCCCAGCCCCCTGCCCCACAGCTGCTGGTTCCCTGTTGTCCTCCAGCGCCCCCTACTGGTATTCGGCGAGCCTCTGGCACAGGTGACGTCCGCAGAGGTCTGTGGGTGGGTGGGACCCGACCAGGTGCAGGGAGTCATTGTGCGCCCGCGCTCAGCGGCTCCACCCGCAGCCACAGCCCGCCCTCTGCGCGCAGGATCAGCTCCGGCTTCCGGCGCGGCTCCTTGTCATCTGGCAGCACACGGAAGCGCAGCAGCGTCAGCGCCAGCGCCACCTTCATCTCGTTCATGGCGAAAGTCTGTCCTATGCAGTTCCTGCGGGAAGACAGGGTGGAGACTCTCTGACTGTGATCTGAATCCCATTCAGGACCCACCTAACACTTCAGTGATTTCAGTCTGGCCTAGGTACCTTCCCCCACTGACCCACCAGCTGGAGGGCACCGGGGAACTAACTTATTCGGCACCCCTCACCTGCGTCACATTATGGATTCAGTAAACCTCAGTCAGACCTCAGAGCTCAACTCACATGAGCATATGAGCTCAGGGCTGTGGTTCTTGGGTTTCCTCAAGCCTTGCTCTGTACCTCTTTACTTAACACATCAAGATGCAGGAATGGGATCTTGATCCCTACTGTCCCAAGTTTCCACCCTTTCCATCTTGCCTAA
This sequence comes from Mus pahari, assembly GCF_900095145.1. NCBI lineage: Eukaryota > Metazoa > Chordata > Mammalia > Rodentia > Muridae > Mus > Mus pahari. Next base: position 566,897 of record NC_034607.1, on the reverse strand, counting down.
ACGTTTGCCCCACCATCTCAAGCCTCCTGGCATTACCTGGGCCCTGCAGAGAAGGGAATAAAAGCCAAAGGTGACCTGTCCTTGATATTCTCTGGGTCAAAGCGGAAGGGGTCATAAACCTGAAAGAGACAGTGGCGTCAGCCACAGACAGAATCCCTTATGTGCTAAGGACAGTAAGTTCTGATTTCCCCAGCCCCAAACTGCTCCTTCCTCTAGGATCATTGTGATGAAAAAAGGATGGGAGAAGAGAGCTAGCGCACCTCAGGGTCAGGCCACACAGTTGGGTTGTGATGGGTCGCGAAAATATTGATGATGCAGATGACACCTGTGTGAAGTAGGGCCAGGAGGATAAGCCTGCTGCTGACTAAACCTTGCTGTGTGCCCAGGACTTGCCTTCCCTGTCCCCTGGGCACCTTTAGGTATAACCCGGCCATCTGGGAGCACAATGTCTTGGGTACAACGACGGGAAATGACCGTGACTGGGGGATGCAGCCGCAGACTCTCCTTGATGCACATGGTCAGGAAGGGCAGCTGGGCCAGGTCGTCCCTAAGGAACACACCACACAATTTTCCAGGAGCCAAACAGATCACCAGTCCCTGTGTTGGCCACATAACCATTCCTCACAGTGCTAAAACATTCCCAAGGAAAGAAGAGGAGAAGGAAAATGCTGGAGAGAATTTAGCCAGGTATCTTTTTTTTTTTTTTTTTACTTATTTTATTAGATATTTTCTTCATTTACATTTCAAAGGCTATCCCGAATGTCCCCTATACCCTCCCCCTGCCCTGCTCCCCTACCCACCCACTCCCACTTCTTGGCCCTGGCGTTCCCCTGTATGGGGCATATAAAGTTTGCAAGACCAAGGGGCATCTCTTCCCAATGATGGCTGACTAGGCCATCTTCTGCTACTTATGCAGCTAGAGACACAAGCTCTGGGGGTACTGGTTAGTTCATATTGTTGTTCCACCTATAGGGTTGCAGACCCCTTCAGCTCCTTGGGCAATTTCTCTAGCTCCTCCATTGGGGGCCCTGTGTTCTATCCTATAGATGACTGTGAGCATCCACTTCTGTATTTGCCAGGCATTGGCATAGCCTCAACAGAGATAGCTATATCAGTGTCCTTTCAGCNAGATCTTGCTGGCATATGCAATAGTGTCTGCGTTTGGTGGCTGATGATGGGATGGACCCCGGGTGGGGCAGTCTCTGGATGGTCCATCCTTTCGTCTCAGCTCCAAACTTTGTCTCTGCCACTTCTTAGCCAGGTAGCTTTAGAAGCCTTTTCTGAAGCAAGCACACCCACATGTCTATCATAAAAAGCAACTTGAAAACTCCTTCCCTCCCTCCCATCCTTCTATCTTCTGTCTCTTCCCTCCATGCTGTCTTATTTTTCTCTTTCTCCCACTCTACTCCTTCACATACAAACTCTGTCCTCTCTTTTCTCCTATGATCCTCCTCATTCCCTTCATACTCCTATTTCTTTTTCTCCTGTTCTTCTTCCTCCCTATCCTCTATCACTCCTCTTTCTTTCTCCTACATTTTCCTCCTTTTCTCCAATGCCCTTTCTTCACTATTTCTCCTCTTTCCTATCCCCCTCTTCCTCTCAACACCCTTCTGTCTCACTGTGTAACATATTTGTCCAAACTAAAACATTCCATCCCAGAGGGAGCTCCAAAAGACTCAAGGTGTGCATAAAACTTATAAGGATCAAGGTGTGAACAACTCACAAGTCTTAGGAAATTCCTGAAATATGAAATCCATAAGACTCATGCTCAAGGTTAAATAAAAGGTAATATCTACTGGACAGAGATTCTCTAGGAGCTCTAAGAATGTGGCTTTTTCGAGTCCTTATCTACATTAGGGTGAGATTTTCAGTGATACAGCTATAAATAGCCCCTCATCATTACTCCCTTATCTATATTAGGGTGAGATTTTCAGTGATTCAGCTATAAACAGCCCTCTTGTGAATAACCCTAATAAGCTCATTGTTTTGCCAATGAGTTTGATGGAATCATTTCTTTGGTCTGTAGTCCATGAGGGCAAGTAGGTATTGGCTCACATTTCTCCAAGAAAAGTCACAAAACACCTGTCTTCTTATCCCTCTCATTTTCTGCCACCTCCTTTTCCCTGTACCTCAGTCCCAACCACATGTCCCCCAGTACTCATTCGTTGTCCTAAATTGAAACACATCCTGTGCTCTAGCCTTGCTTTTCTTAAAGCCGCACACCTGCCAGTGTGTTCTGATACGTGTCCTGATTCTCCCATCAAGATTGGAGCTCCTGACAACACTTCTTTCAGCTGCATCCTTAGCACAGGATGGACTGCTCATAAAACTGTTACAGAATCCATTATGGGAGGACTAGCTGCATGGATGGGTGGACAAGCCAATAGATTGCACAGCACACTGACGGATTACTTGTACCCCAAGGTGTCACTTATGAATTCCTATTCTGGGGGAAATTGGGAAGAGAAGAGCAAAGAGGCAGGAAGGGAAGACATTGAGAACAAATGTTATCTGAGAGAAGGCAGAGGAGGGAAAGAAAATTGTGTGTGTGTGTGTGTGTGTGTGTGTGTGTGTGTATATATATATATATATATATATATATATATATATATATATATATAATCTACAAAGTGGCATCATCTGCCCTCCACATTATTATTTTTTTTTTGTTCTGTTTTTTGTTTTTGTTTTTCTGAGACAGGGTTTCTCTGTGTAGCCCTGGCTTTCCTGGAACTCACTTTGTAGACCAAGCTGGCCTCGAACTCAGAAATCCGCCTGCCTCTGCCAAGTGCTGGGATTAAAGGTGTGCGCCACCACACCCGGCTCTCCACATTATTTTATTGTCAGTCTGTCCCAAAGCATAAAATTCCCTCTTGTTGGTGAGGCAGATACTATTCCCATCAAGTAGTAATGGAAGAATCATTAAAAAAGAGTCCCCTTCTCTACCTGAGGAGCAGAGCCAAGAGAGGGTGCTGGCAAAACACCAAGACCTGTGCTCACCACTCAATTTCCGTAGACTCTCTATCCCTCAGCAGCTCCTGCACCTCCTGCCGGCAGCGCTCCTGGTGTTCCGGGTGCCTCGCCAGATTGTACAGGATCCAGGAGAGCCCACTGGCTGTGGTGTCATGGCCTGTGGGGCAGATAGGTGGGCTTAGGTCTCAAAGCTACTTCAGCACCACAAAGTGGGTAGCAGCCAGGCAGGGAGAAGCCCAGGAAAGATGGGAAAAGGGGACAATGGATAATAGTGAGATGATAGTTGAATGGATAGGGTCCATTCAAATATGTGCCCAGAATGAAGGTTTCTTATTCACCCTGTAGTCCCACACTGGGACCCTCACCCTCAAACATGAAGGTGTCAGCCTCCGCTCGGATGTCCTCATCTGATAGCTCCTTTCCATCTTCATCCTGGAGACAAGACACTAGATCACACCAGTTCTGGGGCTATGTCTAACTTGAGGCAGCTCTTAGATCCCAAATCCACTGCGCCTCTGCATCTCTCTTGATCATCATTAGAGGTCTCCGCCTCCAGATATAGCTCTTGACTGTCCTGCCTCCTGTTTGTTTGTTCATTTGTTTTTACTTGTTGAAGGAATTAGCGACCTCTGAATAATTTCCAGTTTCTGTATGATGAGAGATTTTTAGGAAAAAAAGGAACAAGTAACATTGCATACAGGATGATTTCATGGCTGTATTCCTTTGCAATTGGAGCTTAAACATTACTCATTACAAGGATGTCCTCTTTAGGAAGGAGTGGGACACTTTCTGACAATTGTTCCATAACTGTGTCTCTTGTCAGCAAGGAAAATGTTGCACACTTTGGGACAGAAAGGGTTAGACTGGCAGGAGAAATACGAACAATGTGACAGTGTGCGAGCACAATGATGTCACCCTACATATGACCAGGAACTAAACTTCTTTTTCTTTTTTTTTCACTTTTAACTATTTTCATTTATTTCCTCCAGTGACTGTTTTATCCTGCACCCCAAGTCCTCTTATGTTCTCTTGCTCGATTCACGGGTGCTACACGCAGGGGATGTATCTTACGTCTTCTGGAGTCTATCAGACTTTCATACCTGTAGAATTCACGTGTGATTGGAGAAAACTTGCTTACATTCCAGAATAAAGTTCTCTCAACACACAATGGTATATGTGCATGAATATGCCATAATGAAATGCATTAGTTCGCACACTTGAAAATTAATTTAAAGATTTCCTCTTTAGCTCTCTTGTCTTATTCTCTTCCTCTCCCAATATTACTTCCTCCCTACTCCCATCTCCTTCCTTCCATACCCCTCTCCTGCTTTCTAGCTCTTCCTCCGTTTTGACCTATTCATTCTCCCTGAAAAAAAAACAAAAACAAAAAGAAGACACAGATGTGCCATCTCTCCTGTGAGACTTGTGAAATTCACAATGTATTGATCTTTTTCCTGTGGTGTAAGACCTGCTGACACACAGAAAAAGTTCTCACGTCGCCTGAGAAAGGAGGGGCTGGGAACGGGAAGCCATCTTATAGCCCTAGTCCGGCGGCTATTACCGTTGGGGATAATGGATGGGCTGCCCTCATTTTGCAGCTACACAGTTCTAGGCATACATACAGACACAGATAGGATTTCTCAACAACATCTTAAGTTAGAGTAACATCTGAGGTCGTTCAGCTTCAGAACCAGCAGGGGTGTGCTGGGGGGGTTTCTAGTGTTATCTCTAGAATTTTTCTTTTTGGCCTGTCTTTCCTTCCCTCAAATAACTTCCATGGCCCTTAGGTATCCTCTACATCAAGTCATAAATCTGAACTATCTTTTGATCCTATATTTGACATTGTCATTAAAGTCAAGCTTGTGGCACAACCATGTAGTCCTCAACTTGGGAAGTTGGGACAGCAGGATCCATTCACTGACAACACAGTGAGACTAGTCTCAAAATGCTAACTTCATCTGGCACACATCTGTAATTCCAGAGTGTTCAAGGTGAGAGCAGGAAGAACATGAGATTGAAATCAGCCAGGGTTCTTTAGTGAGATTCTATCTTTAAAAAAAAAAAAAAATTGCTTGCAAACACAAAAAGAGCTATTTAATGAATTAATTAAATTTTTTGAGATGCAATTTCACTGTGTAGCCTTGACTAGCCTGAAACTTACCATGATCTTCCTACTGCTGCCTGTAGAATACTGGGATTAAAGGTGTCTGTTATCACACTCAACAAATTAAGTTTTGGCAGCACCATTTCACCTCCTGAGAACCCACCTTGCTCAGCAGCAGCACATCAATGAAATCCAGAGTTTTGGACTTAGCCTTGGCCTTGAGGACATCATCCTCATGCTTACTGGGGAGAGTACGTCGTCGATCCTGGATGACAGCATCTGTGAAGCTGTGCACCAGGTGGCAGGCCTTATGGAAGCGCCGCCCACTACAGGTGAGCTGATAGAGTGAGTCTATGTGTAGAAGCAGCTGCTGGTACCGTTTGGCCACTAAGGCACTGAGCTCCAAGATGGCAGAAATGTACTCGCTGGGCTTCCTGCATGAGTACAGCATGAAGGGAAACAAGAATTCAACACAACCGAAGCCCAGTATTTCCCAACAGGATACTCAGTAGTCAGAAACAGATGGCCACACAAATATATGAGTGGCATTAGTGGTGACATTTGACCGTGAAGCCTCATCTCTCTGTGGCCCATCGCCATGAGCATCCATGAGCAGTTCTGCTGTCACTCCTTCCTTTCTTCCCTTCTTCCCCAGATCTAGCTCTCACCTACCTGCTTTCCAGCTCTCCACTCAGCTAGGAACTCTTTCCTCCAGTAATCCAGTATTTCTATAGGGTCCCTGCATTTAGTGACAGTCCCACCTTTTATCTACAAGACAATCAGTATCTGCAGAGCTGATCATGTCCATTTACTGTGGTTAGGATCTGTCACCCAAATGTCCATCTCTGGGGCTGTTAGAAAGGGTCAAAACCATTAAGAGGTAGGGCTTAATCGAGGGTAGCTAGGCCATTATAAGTGTGCCTTGGAGAGAATATTAGAACCCTGACCCTCTCCTGACTCTTTACTTCCTAACTGACATGAGGAAAACATTTTCCTTAACACATGCCCCCACCAAAATAATAGAGTCAAAGAACCATCAACAAAAGACTCCAAAACTGTGACAAAAAAAACCTATTATTTTTATTAACTCAATACACTCAGAAACTTTGTGACAGCAACAGAAGTGACTATAAACACAAACACCCTTGGTAGAAAACACAGAACATTCCCATCTTTGGCTGGCTTTCAACATCCTAATACTATGTGTCCTGACACTATGTTGCTATATACTGATTGCCAACTGAACAAGATCTAGAATCATCTTGTAGACAAATTTCTGAGCACACCTGGATTCTCAAGACTGGGTTAATTAAGGTGAGAATACTCACCTTAATAAGAGCAACACAATTCCATGGCTGGGTGTTTCAGACACACAAAAAGGAGAAAGCTAGTTGAGCATAACCATTCATTACTCTCTGCTTCCTTGCTGTGTATGCAATGTGACCATCAGTCTCACATTCCTACCATAGTGACTCCCTTAACTCAATGGACTTTCCCTTAACTTTAATCTAAAGCAAATCTTTCCCTCTTTTAAGTCGATTCTCATTGTAGTACATGAAATTGGTACCAGAAGTGGGGTCATTGGTGTAATAATCCTGACCACATGGTTCTTGGACCTTTGAAACCTGTTTGTAGTAATAACATAGAATTTAAAATGCTAATCCAGAAACACTGCTAAATTCTGTAAGGAAAGCTTGAAAGGAAATTATGATTGGAAGTTGGGAGACCAGAATATCAAAGAGAAATGCAGACAATGGAGGCCTGGATCATATGGTTTTTGGTTTTGTTTGGGGGGGAAGGCATCAATCAGGAGCTAGACTAGAACTCATTCTTGCTATTTTTATGCAAATTAATTTGCCAGCATTCTACCTAGATCCTGAGAACATGTGTGAGGCTGAATTAAAAAGTGATAGATCACCAAGTGATGGTGGTGTATGCCCTTAATATCCGCACTCAGGAGGCAGAGACAGGTGGATCTCTGAGTTCTAAGCCAGCCTGGGACCAGAGTGAGTTCCAGGACAGCCAGGGCTACACAGAGAAACCTTGTTTCAAAACAAAACAACAAAACAACAAAACAAAAGGAAAGAAAAGGTGATAGACCATTTGAGTGAAGGAAATTTCAAGATAGCATAAATATTCAGGCTATGGAATGATTTCTACTCTCTGTGTGCTTGTTTGTATTTAAAATGAGAAGTGCATTTCAGAGTATGCAAAAAAGAGAAAGCTAGACGAGCCTACGCACATTCATTACTCTTTGCTTCCTGACTGCAGACACACCTTGCTGCCTTTTGTTCCATGCCATGATGGGGTTTTCCTCAAACTATGAGTTAAAATAAACCCTCCCTTAAACTTTTATCAATTATTTTGTTGCAGCTGTGAGAAATGTATCTAATTCAGTGTCAGCCTGCCAATCCCATATCTAAGGTGTCTCCTCTATACCAGATGAATATGATCTACTCACCTGCATCCCTCCCTGGTCCTTGTTCTAAATCACCTCCTCCAAGAAGCCCCCCTTTTTCCTACTAGCTACCATCCCTACTATACTACCTCCCAAATCCATAATCCAGGTTCTCAGACCAAAGGGAGGGACTCACTCCTGGCACTTGCTGTCAAAGCTGAAGACACATTTCTGCAGGCTGTCCAAGGTCATGAGGCTGATGTTCTCAAACACGTCCAGACGGGTGCTGCCACCTGAGGCCAGGTGCTGCCACTTGGCCTTTACAGAAAGAGAAGTGGTATCATAACTCCTTGAGATGTTTCCCAGTCACAACTGCAAGAACTGATACCCCAAAATCAGCCTCCCATATTTCCAGGGTTGACCAGGGTTGACACTTGACCCCAGGGTTTACCAGTCACGAATGGGAGTGAAACTGTTATGTCGGACAGAAGACCCAAAAGTGGAGAACAGAAGCCCTGTGTGGTTAACTCAGCTCTGACTACCATGCTCTGGGCACCATCAGTCAGCTTATTTATTGTCCTCTCTCTCACTTGATATGTCTTCAGCAACAAGGTGACCTGACTGCATCTGACAATCCATGATGGAGCCCATGTGCCACTATTTCTGGATCACTTACCCTCTGGCATAGCAAGACAAGCTCCTTTATGCCTCTGAACCTCAGGTTCATTCTCCCCCCCCCACGCCCCAGGTTCATTCATAATGAGGAAAAAATAACTTGTATCTCACAGGTTGGTTAAAATTAAATTTGCAGCATAACTTATGGAATTGGGTCATGACCATCAGTTCCCCAACATGTTAGGAATTCAGTAAATAGCATTATTTCTTATCTTGGGTGTCATAAGTTGGACTTAAAGCTATCTCTGTGTCAGGTATGGCAGATATCCATTGTTTTCTAAGCACCCTTTCTAAGTGTTCCAAGCAAAAAATCATCCCCGTGTTCTTCACCTGGACTACTTCATAGATATGTTAGAAAGCCTTGAGAGATGCAGTGATGGCCTTCTGTAGGCAAAGATCAGGCCTATTTCAGCTTGTTACGAAAGCAGGGTCCCTAAAACTAAGTTACATAATATAGGGCATATGTTGCCATTCTCTGAAGGCCATTTTTAATACCCCATGAAATTTATATGCTTTCAAGAAAGGACAGAAGCCAGGAGTGCACCAGGAATACCTGACTGCCTTCCATATTTGAATAAGGAATCTTGTATGGTCCAGCAGAATCCACAAGTGTTGGGGTTGGTCTGGTACTAATATGGATTCAAATGTTAAATTCTGTATCCTAAGATCTGGTTGCCCCCAAGACAGTCGAATTCTCAGGCACACCAGCTTTTGTTGTACAAACCTTGCTCCCCGAGTTAATTGGTCAATAAAAGACGGGACTTGAGAATGAGTGCAGGGTCTCAGGAGAGACCAGGGGGGAAAAAGGAAGAGACAAAGGGAGGAAGGAGTCTCCATGATAGGAGAGGGACCATGAGCATTTGGCCAGGAGAAATAGCAAATAACAAGGGACAGATGGTTGAGATGTAAATTAGAATAGCTCAACACCTGCCCGATCTAGCTTGCAATGTTCAGCCTACTCTACTGCCCTTGGCTTGATGACTTTAATATACTCTGGAAAAAGGAAGAGGCTATAACTTCAATGAAACCTAAGCTTCAGGTGACTTCCAGCTTCTTTCCTGGGTAACTCTGTGCCATAGGAACAACCCAGGATGCTGAAACTATGATAAATTAGCTTGAAGTTGGTAAAATCCCAAGCATCAAGGAATTATGCTGATATCGAGCAAGCTGACTGACAGCTGATCATATGTCGCCCACGAGTGACCCAAACTCTGTCTAGAAGGGCCAACCCCCTGACCCACACCCCTGTTAGTAACATCAGACCTCATTGTTTCAAAATCATTGTGTGTGGAAGTGCCTTGCTCATTATTGAAAGTTTCTAGGTAGTCATCAAGTCTACATTTAGTTTTCAGGGCAACATCCTGAGAAATTAGAACCCAACTCTTTGTAAGCACTCACGGCGCNTGAGCACTCCATGGCACTCACCGCGCGTGAGCANTCCATGGCACTCACCGCGCGTGAGCACTCCATGGCACTCACCGCGCGTGAGCACTCCATGGCACTCACCGTGCATGAGCAATCAATGGCTCTTTGCTATTATCTTGGATACAAAACGGAGAGAAAAAATGAAATCAAACAATTGCCCCAGTGGTGGCTTGAATATTCTTGGCCCATGGAGTGGCACTATTAGGTGTGGCCTTGTTAGAGGAAGTGTGTAACTGTGGGGGTAGGCTTTGAGACCCTCATCCTAGCTACCTATAAGACAGTCGCTCCCAACTGCAGTCGGATCAAGATGCGTGCAGAACTCTCAGCTCCTTCTTCGGCACTTGCCTGCCTGGACAGTGACATGCTTGCTGCCGTGATGATAATAAACTGACCCTCTGAAACTGTAAGCCAACCCCAATTAAATATTGTCCTTTATAAAAGTTGCCTTGGCCATGCTGTCTCTTCATAGCAATGGAACACTAACACACCCATTTAGAGAACAGATCAGATCTATCTAAAGTTCCTGTGCCTCAGATGCCAGCTGAGAACCTGGGTTTCAGAGACTCACAAGCATTATGTTGGTGCTGTCATTGAAAATCTTCACATAGGGTTTCAGGATATTGAAATGGAAAGCAGGTGTCAGCATGCGACGGTGGCTGCTCCACTTGTCACCATCACTCAGCAACAGCCCGTCCCCTGGTAGGGCATTATGACAGTGAGCATGGTATCATGTTCCCACTCACCCCTGGGGATTTTCCTGAGTCCTCCATCTGTAGTACTCACCCAGCCATGGTTTCAGGAAACTGTAGAAGATTACTTCCTTTAGGGCAACCGAAGCTGACATGAATAAGGATGGTCAGGGGCCATGAAGAGGCTAGGAAATTAACTTGCAGAGAGTGTGGGGGCAGGGCTCAGCGAGGTGTATGCATGTCTGCCCCAAATTCAGCATGACAGGGTTAGAGAAAAGGACATAAGGATGCACAGGAGGAGGAGAAGAGGAGGAGGAAGAGGATGATGAGGAAACAGGATACTAGGTGAGATCGAAGCAACTCACCTCACTACCCCTTCACTTGGCTTCAACATAGTCTGCCATGCCTGCCCTTCAAGTGTAGCATGACATTCTACAGGCCCAGCATACTTGACCACCCCAGCATGCTCTGACATCTCCTGATATAGATATATGTTATGGATATATTGGAGTAACATGGGCTAACATGGCTGAAACACACATAGCCCACACTAAATGACCCCATCTGCTTTAAAATGGAAATAGATGATCTGATATATCTCAATGTGCCCTATAGGTAGGCCCTAGATACCATTTAAATATAGTCACAATAATCTCACAGATAAAATGATGCATTGATATGGTCCAATTAGATATCAGACCTCCCTCAAAAAAGAAATTTCAGCCATGTCTCTATTTCAGTGGGACTCTAAGTGACAAATGTCAGAAAACTCTCAAGTGGCCAGTGTTTTCATCAGGAGAAAAATATAATTTCAAACAACCTCTCAGGCAAGAAACAGATGTGCTCCAAGTGTCCCCACTCTATGTGAGCCCCAGATAGGACCATATTCATTTGATTAAACTAGGTTCACACCTAGGACAACATGTACCAGTTGTTATATTGTGAATATAAAATACTCTCAACCACCTTGTGTTTTGAAAGATTTAGTAGTCAGATGCTGCCTTTATTTTGGAAGATTCTAGAAGCCTTAGGAAGTGGAGCTTGGCCAGAGAAAGTAGGACAACAGAGTGACTGACCCCTTTGAAATGTCCTGAGCTGAGTTTCCCTCCTCCTCCTCCCTCCCTCTTCTAGCTAGTTACCCGTCTGTCTCTCTTTTATCACTATGAATCCTCAATCACAAGTAAAAATCAATCTTTGCTCAATGAAGTTGTGCTAGTAATAGCAACAGAAAGAGCTAATACAGCAGGTGTGATTTAGAGATGGCCACATCAAATCTAGTTGCATACTGAAGGTAAGGCAGAGGCAAGGGAGTCACTACAACAGTCCCATCTGCCTGCACTCTGGTCACCTGCACAGCTGGAGACAGCAGAGACCTTGGCAGTAGGCAAACAGGTTAATCCAATGTCCACTTGGATCAGAAAACAGAAGCCTCTTTGATGTGGGTGGAAGATGTAGATAACCACTTGCCAGGTCTCCATCTACTGGTTGTGTACACCCCCAGTGGTGCACACCATACCATGAGTGCACAGGACATTTTCCTCTCAGCTCTGAATGGAGGTGAGTAGAAAGGAATCCTGGGATCCTTAGGCTTTACAAGAAAAGGACTATTAAGGCAGGGGACTAGAGTAAGCTCTGAAGATTCTCCCATGCTCTGAGCTGAGCCCCACCTGGACTTCCTTCTGACATCTTCAGCAAAAAGTGGAGAAAAATCAAGAGAAAGAAGGACTGGGCTACTTCAGAAATCACATAGAAGCATGAGCGGGAAACCCACAACCACACCACCAGCAGCTTCCCCTAAGTACCTGAGGCACCGAGAACAGATCGAATGATGTCAGGGTGGCACAGAGTGATGATAGGGAGGGTAGGCCCCATCCATGTCATGAAGCCCTGGGGGTAGGTGGCCACCAGGTTAGTCACCTCCTTCAGACCATGCTCAGTGGGTGTGATCTGCATGCAAGAAAGGAACGATCACCTCCTGAGTGGTATTGTCAGGAGGCAAGCACATGATGCCATGAGATGGTCAGAAAGAAGCTGATACGGCATGACTTCTGGACAGCTCTAGGATGGTGTTTCCAGAAGGCATTAGTGTTTTCATCAGTAGTCTCAGTCAGGGTGACCACCCTCTACACTGTGGGGCAGCACCATCCTACCCACTGAAGAAACGTATAGAGGAGTGGTTCTCAATCTTCCTAATATTGCGACCCTTTAATACAGTCCCTCATGCTGTGGTGACCCCCAACCATAATATTATTTTGTTGCTACTTCATAACTGTAACTTTGCTGTTATGAATCAATATAAATATATGATATTTAATATGCAACCCACATATCAACCTGTGTGTGGAGACCCCTATGTTGAGAACTGGTAATATAGAGCAATTAGATGATGCAATCTCAATCTCATTTCCTGACTGCGATAGCCATCTTCGGCCCACAGACATCACAGTGCAGGTTCTTGACTTTTGAACTCTTGTTGCAGGATATTTGATCATACTGTGAACCCCAAGTTAGTGCTGTCTACTAGAAAAAAATGTTGCTAGTTGTGGTGTGGTTCAGCCCTTCACAATCACCTTTGATCCCTCTGATTGGAATAGAGACACACTCTTAGTACACGCCTTTAATTCCAAACAATAAAGGTAAAGTTACTTTGTAGAAAGAAGCACCCATGTTTGACTGGGTGCCATCACTAGACCGATGTCTAATTGAGTGGCAGACAGTGTGGTGAATCAGAGAAAGAGGTGACAAAATAGGACATTCCCAACTCTCAGGAGAAGAACGAGGAAGGGGGAAGCTTCATAAGAGAACAGTGAAAAAGAAGAAAAGAGGAGAGAGGAGTTTGAGCCAGAATAGCTGAGTTAAACCAGCCAGTCAGAGTTCAGAGAAAACACACAAGGGTGAGCTTATTCAGCAGGAAATCCCAGAGGCTGAAACCTTCTAGGCCTAGGTAAGATTGCACAGAGAGCGGGAGTGGGCCTGGGGTAGCTGGTGGAGGCAGCAAGCGTCAGAGACAGCAGTTTCTGATGTGAATAAAAGTTACATTACAGATTCTATTCTACCCTACCCCACCAGCTCCTCCCTCCCCCGTGGATCTCCCCATACACAGGATTTTTTGCAGATTGGCTTCCACTTTGTAGATGGCATGTTGTAGCCTGCTTAGAACCCATAATTACATAAGCCAATGACCATAACACAGTGTACCCCCTCTCTGCCCTCACTCTTTTATATATACGTGTGCAATGTATAGAATTTATATATCATGTATATAATTATTTGAACATAATCATGTGCTGCATAATGATGTTCTTATCACTGACACACTACATATGTGTGGTCCTGGTCCTATAAGCTTATAATGGACCCAAAGAATTCCTATGCACAATATCTTTATTATTGTTATCCTATGTATAGATGTATTTAGATACCTAAACACCATTGTCTTACAAATACCTACAATATCTAGGACAGCAACATGCTGTAAAGATTTGCACAAGTAGCCTACACTATATGGGTTTGTGCTGATTCCTGCTCCATCTTTCTCGGGGTTACGGCTGAGTCTCAAGGGTCTATCCCAGGGCCAATGGAGAAGGTATACAGCCTACGTCAGAGAGAGCCACCTTGGCTTGAGAAGATGAATGTTCTTTGGTGGTATTAATTTCAGCCCAGGGACCTACATCAGGGAAGGTCTCAACAGGGGCTTAGGGGTATCTAGGCAGCATTGTAGCCTGTTAGTTGTAATTGACAACTTGACAGAGCCTCTACTCAGCTGAGAAGGGAGTCAGAGTGGTCTGTGGGCACGTCTTTAGGGGACCGTCTTAATTGTTAGTTGATTTAGAAGGGCCCAGCCATTCTATGTGTCACCATTTTCTGCGCAGATGGTTCTGGACTGTATTTTTCAAAAGCTAGCTAAACATGTGCTTGAGAGTGAGCAAGTGGGCAGTGTTTCTCCACACTTTCTGTCTCAAGTTCCTGCTGGAGTTCCTGCCTTGACTACCCTCAAACAAACTCCTCCTCCTGAAGTCACTTTTGGTCAGTGTTTTATCATAGCAACAGAATGAAAACAGAGTGGATAGGTCTGCAGTTCCAACTGTGCAAAAGGTCTGCAGAGCAGGGACTCGTCAACTCCAGGACAAGAGGTGACCACTAACTCTCTAGTAGGGCAGCAACTCCTACCTACGAGCCCCCATGCTCTCACCAAACATCGCCCTGCATATGACGTCACTGATGTGTACAGATGTTGTGAGCTTTGGTATTTGCAAGCGAAGCAACTGAGACCAAGTCACCCAAAGGCAAGAACAGGCTTGGTCGAAGTCCACGGTACAGGGTCAGGGAAGCTTACGGGAGGGTGAATAGACACCTCTTGTCCCAGTTGGGCAACAGGACTCAGTGGTCCATCTTAGGGAAGAACTCCAGGTAAAAGGTGCTTCAGGAACAAGAGGCAGGAAGACAGCCCGTACCTCTCCTGCTCCGTGCGAGGTAGGCGAGGAATACCAGAGATTACTCCCAGGCAAACATGGAAACCCTGATAATGGATTGGCAGAAAGATGGCATTGACGTTGGACAGAGCTTCCCGAGAGGCCTCAAGTCCAGCAGACAATGAGGGAACCCCAGGGGTCCTCACTCTGTATGGTCTATCCTGGAAGTGTCTACCAGTGTAAGAAAGATGGACTAGAAATGAATCCAGAGCAGTAGGGGTGGAGGGCAGGGACATGAGAAAAGCTACTGAAGGATGCTGGAGGACTCCAGACCCATCTCCCTGAGGTCCATTCCTGGTCCATTCTCTCCAAAATACAAGACCCACAATATGTTGCTGCACTCACCATGCCCAGGTGACCCAAGAACCAATTCCATTTGGGGGGTTGAGGGAAATCACAAAGATGATGATATGTTCTGTAGAAGATATAGGTCTGACTCAGGACACGGGCCAAGAGCCAGGAAGCTCCGATCAGCAGCAAAAGCAGCCATGGTGAGGATGCCTCCAGCCTCAGTCCCAGCCAAGACAGGTCCAACTGTGGCATCCTATGGGGCGGATGGACAGACAGTGAGACTGGGAGGTTGGAAGAGGGTTGGGGCCATCAGGCATAATGGACCAGGGATATGAATAATGAAGGCTGTTTGTAGGAGGAGAGATCCATGGGGTGGAGAGAGGCAGTAAAATGGAGGAGGAGGAGGAGGAGGAGGAGGAGGAGGAGGAGGAGGAGGAGGAGGAGGAGGGAGAGAGGGAGAGAGGGAGAGAGGGAGAGAGGGAGAGAGGGAGAGAGGGAGAGAGGGAAAGCCAAAATGCCTGAATGAGGCTGCCAGGAGATGTTACCTGCCAAACTCCACGTCTAGGCCAACAGGATCACTCTGACTTTTTGGCTTCAGATAGCTGGTTATCTAGACATAAGCAGCCAGGCTCAGGCTCAGCGTTCTCTTTAACCTAGTATGAGTGCTCTAAGCCAGGCACCTTCTCTCAGGAACAGCGAGTTTCCCACTGTTCTCCTCCCTCTAGAGTTTCTTTGTTCCTGGCTTCTGCTCTGGAGGAGGCTGAGCTCAGTTGTGTCAGCCAATCCTTCACAGGCCCATCTGCCTCCTCCCCTCTGGGGCAGAAGGCCAAAGGAGGGGGTTGGGTCAGCAGGGTACAGAGTGGAATCAATTCAGAGTCACAGCATGAACACCAGATCCTTAGAACTTGGTCCCTCTCACATCATGGGGGTGGGGTGGAGGATGGGGGTGGAGGTGGAGGTTGGGGGCAGGATAGATTTGGGAGCAAAACTCTGAGGTTAGCAGAGGTAAGTCTGAGCCTAACATCCACAGCCAAGTAGGGGTATCCCTATGTCAGAGACTACAGTTGTATCTAATAAAATCCTTAACAGGAATTCTGCTGGGAGAATGCAACCAGGCCTGGCCTGGTCACAGACCATCTCCCAGAGTCCAGAGTCCTCTGCACTCACAGCATCTACCTTTTTTTTTTTTTAAATACACAATATTTTATTAATTTGTTGTTGAGAATTTTATACATAAAATGTGTTTTGATCAGATTTGCCTCTTACTCTCCCGCTTGATTCCTTCCAGATCGGCTCCTTACCCACGCCCTCCTTTTTTTTTTTTTTTTTTTAAATAACTTACTGATTCAAATAGGTGTGGTGCTTATCACGGACAAAAGGCTTGCCAGTGGTCAGATCCTCGGATAAAACGGACTCTCCCACCACCATCAGCTGTCATCAACTCCTCAACCAGGGGCAAGGGCTCACCATCCCTTCCCCGGGGCTGGAATGTTGGTTATCTTGAGCGCTCACTAGAGCAGAGGTCCTGCCATACCCAGAAGGCACTGTTTGGTCCTATCCTCCTAGACTTCTGGCTCTTCCAGTCACTTCTCTCCAACTTACACAAAGATCCTTGCATTTTGTGGGGCCCATGTGGGCGTGGTATAGCTTCACTTCCACTCAAGTTCTGTTCACTGCCCAAAGAAACTTCTCTGATGGGGTCTGAGACCCACGTGTAGCCTTTCATGGCACGAAACTGGGAGACTCCTGGATGCCTCTGCCTACCAGCTGCACAGTCTAGCAAAATTCAAATCCTGCTTTGAAGCAGCTCGGGGTCTGGATAGAGCCACTACTCTCTGGAGTGGAGCCAAGGACTGAGCCCCCAGGTCAGATGCCAAGAGACAGCAGCTCAGCTGGGAGGATGTAACTTAGGTTGATCTAGATGTGAACTGAGACAGGGCGAGAGGGAGGAGACATGTGACACTGAGGTGGAGGGCAGCCCTGAGCACACGGTTCAAGCAGAACACAGCACTGGTCACAAGACAGCCTTGAGGGTCAGTCTGCACAGGCCACCTTTTTGAGGGTCACTTATTGATTTTGCAGCTGTGTAATCCAAGCTCAATGAATCACTGGCTTCCAGGGGGTTCCCCCACTTCTACCTCCTTTTCTACAAAAGTACTAAGATTATACATGTGTGTTATTATGCCTGACTTTCTGTGGGTTCTGGAGGTTTGAACCTAGGCTTTTATGTTTGCACAAGTGTAATACCCTCTAGGGTTGCAGGAACAGTTATTTTTGTTTTTTGTTTGTTTGTTTGTTTAATTAAAGGTTTAAAAGGCAGGGAAGAAATGTTACTGGAGATCCTGGGGAGTTCCTGAAGACTCGTCATAAGTTAATAAAAGAATTGCTTTCCCATGTTGGTTGGTTTGTTTCGTCTCAGTAATTAAAGTGTTGCTGTTTGCGTGGGATACATCTCCCATAGTCTAAGGCATTTGAAGACTTCGTTGTTGTAGGATATTTGATAACACTGTGAACCCTGAGATAGAGTAATTTACTGGAAAAACCTGTTGTGATTTGGCTCCACCTTAGCACTCACCTTTAGTCCAAGAGCTTTGTGCTTGAATACTGTAAACAGGATTAAATAAACTCAATCTTAGGTCAAGAGGCCAAGCAAGCAACCAGTTGACAGGAAGTGAACACAGAATTATTAAGAAAACGCCATAGAGAGACACAAGAAGTCAGGAAGATGGATAGAAAGATGCACAGGAAGTAGAAGGGAGGGGATTCCGTTTGGAGGAGGTTTCCTGAGGTGGCAAGGGAGCTTTGCTTCCAGGAGGCTGGCGGAGGAGAAAGGTCAGCTGGGTGCTTTCTGTTTCTCTGAGCTACCAGACGTTTGCCCAGCCTCTGGCTCCTGAGTGTTCATTAGCAAAATCAAATAATTGAGATTCTGTTAAAAACAATTTGTCCTCACTTGGTGATGGCTTGGGGAGGGTTAGGATGTGTGGCCTTGCTGGAAGAAGCACATCACTGGGAATGGGCTTTGAGCGGTTAAGGCCTCGCCCTACTTGCAGTTGCTTTTTCTGGTGCTTGTGGCTCAAGATGTGAGCTCTCAGTTTTCTGCTCCCGCACCCATGCCCACCTGCCATATGGATTCTGTCCCTCTGGAGCCATGACCCAAAGTAAACTCTCTCATGGGCTGCCTTGGCCAAGCTGCTTCATCACAGCAACAGAAAAGTGACGAAGAAACTCAAGGACAACAACAGACTCAAGCAGATTAAGGATAATTTATTAGAGTTTTAAAGGAAATTCCCAGGGCCCCCTAGCTGTCATTCTCAAAGCTGTGTTGAGAAGATTGGACAAGCCAAGCCAGCATGAAGGTCAACCACGTGGTAACAGTCACTCCATGAAGAAAAGAACTTTAGGAAAGAAGTAAGGAAGTTCAGAGTGTTAGGGAGTTTATAAGGTGTAGTTAGACTCTTGCAGGTGTCCAAAAGAAAAATAAAGAAAAAGGGAAAACTACTGACTCTGAAAGGTGAGCAGACCAGATTAACCCCATGTTGGCTCCTGGGCATTGCACTAGGGTCTGGGAAGAAAGAGTGCATTATCTTAAGGTGAGCGTCCCTTCCTACAACTGGGTGTCTAGCTAGACCCCTGATCTACCCTGTTGGATTAACAAGAAGACAAGGGCATGTCTCCACCTACAACTAGACCACAGCCACTCACCTAGCTAACTCCGCAGCCCTCTTTTCTTATATGAAGTGTAGATAGCAGTTTGCATAACATTTACTATCCTATGCGACTATCATTTATATTTTAAAATATCATTAATACTTTAAAAAAGGAAACTAGTGACAATTTTGGAATTTTGTTTTTAAAAAACACAGAAATATAAGAATATGGGGGTTTTTTGTTTTTTAGTTTTTTTGCTTTTTTTGTTTTTTCAAGACAGGGTTTCTCTGTGTAGCCCTGGCTGTCCTGGAACTCACTCTGTAGACCAGGCTGGCCTCAAACTCAGAAGTCTACCTGTCTCTGCCTCCCAAGTGCTGGGATTAAAGGTGTGCGCCACCACGCCCTGATATGTTTTCATTTTAATCCCAGGTGTGGGATATAGGGCTGCTTTAGATTGTCCACAGTAGCTGATCACCTGCTCTTGC
This sequence comes from Mus pahari, assembly GCF_900095145.1. Classification (NCBI taxonomy): domain Eukaryota; kingdom Metazoa; phylum Chordata; class Mammalia; order Rodentia; family Muridae; genus Mus; species Mus pahari. Next base: position 547,737 of record NC_034607.1, on the reverse strand, counting down.
AGGGATGTGATTTTGCCAACTGCATATCATTTCTGCGATTGTGTGATACTTGGGATTCTGGGGGCTTTTTAGAGGGATTATAAATGCTAGAACCCTGAGAGGCATGCTGGTTGGTGGTTTGTTGTTGGTCATGGTTTGCTAAGTATGCATGGGCAAAGAATAAACAACAAAAAGAAATTAGATATCCTGACTTCAAAGATCAAACTTACCCCTAAGAACTCCACATCCCTATTCAGCAGGAAGTTGTCTAAGGACGGCACCACCCGTCTTCCAACCCCTGACCTATCCTTTCCTCTCTGTCCTTTTTTTCTCCCTTATCTAGTGTTAGGGGCTTGGCTTGATAGGGTGTGTGAAAAGGGGTGGAAGAAAGAAGAACTCGCAAAGTAGCCAAAGAAAGTTACATGTCGTGCCTAACACGCAACAGAGCTCCATAGGTGTGACTTTCGAGAATCAGCATCATGTGCGGGCACAGATGGCACCTGTCAGCTCCAGCTGTGACATGGGACACTTTTCCTCAACTCAGGGCACTACAGTTGTCTCATATTCTCCAGAGGAAGGAGTCGTGCTGATGTGGAGTTTAGATACTGGGCTTTCCATTCTCACCTTTGGGGTAGAACTAGGACATGGCTTCTAGCTAGGATTCTTGGGTCCCTTTCACACACCCATTAAGGGAACTTGGTAGCAATAAATGTTCATTGAGCATCCTCTGACCTTAGCAGGCTTTTGAAAAAAAAAAAACTGCACTTCTGGCTTGGGATCCAGTAACCCTGTTTAAAAAACAAACAAACAAAAAAAGCTGGCTTTGATCGTTCACCAGCTGTGTGGCCTTGAGCAAGTAAGTTGCTTTCTGTGAGCCTCAAATTGCTAAGGGCATGATCTAATGCATGCCTGTGGGTGTGCCTGAGCCAGTCACCATGTTTGTCCTATTTTAGATTCTCTTGAAGCAGGCTGTAAAAAAAAAAGTGAAGCTCAAATTCTATTCTTTGGAGGTGACCCTTAGACAAGGTTTTAATTGCCAAGTGCTAAGAGGACCCCTGGAAACCAGTCACACAGTGGGAGTGATGGGAAGGGGAAGTCAAAGGCATGTGTTGAAGTTTGTACGGTGTCCACCTGGGCTAAGACATGCCGTGGGTCTCTGGGAGACAAACAGTACGATGTGCATGCCTAGCGTTATCTCTGGAGATGGGATAGTGGCCCACCTGTGGCCATCCTTCAGGGCTGAAGATTGCTCCTAAGGGCTATGTTTGTCTGGGGTGTCTGGCCTGCACTGCAAAGGTTAGGGCTAAGAACAGGGCCAGGGAGATCTAAGAGAAGCCCCAGTGATTGCAACACACACACACACACACACACACACACACACACACACGCACGCACGCACGCACGCACACACACACACACACACACACACTTAAAAACCAGCACAGTATGCAAGCACACATAAGCAGGCACACATGAAAACCTTCTCCACACTCTACACATTTTCCTCCACATGTACATACATGGCACACATTATAAATACATTTGCACAAGTGCACACAGTCACACTCTGACTTAACCATCAAACACATTCACAAAGTTTCTCACACGTTGAATTTATGACCTAAGAGCCTGATGTTCTCAAACTGGCCAGCAGAGGGAGCATCTTCCATTCTCAGACCCACGGGCTTGTTCATTTTCCATCCTTTCTGATCTTAAAGTTTGTTTGTTCCGAGCAAGAAGTAAGACATTCAGGACCCCAAATATCAATTATAGCATGAAGCAGGTCTGCAAAGAATAGGTTAGCTGGTGAGAGAGAGAAAGGGGAGGTCTTTTCTTTTCTTTTTTTAAATTGTGGTATTCTACTTGTTGCCTGAGGATGTGTAAACTTGAGCAATTATGAACTTACAAAGCTCCAACAACACAAAACACAGTTCCGCTAAAGCTCACCCAAAGGAACAGTGAGTTTATTGGGCTTACTTACAGAGCATGAATGAGAGGCTGTGCACAAGTGTGGATGACTTCAAAGCAGTTTTTCCATGTGTGATGGCTAAATGTTGGTTGCCAACTTGACTATATATGGCATCAACTAAACCCAAGCAGCTGAGTTTTCCTCGACTGAGTCACCTGAGGTCAGAGCCCATCCTAAGCCCGAGCCCCATCTCCTGCTGTCATCCCACATGGAAGGCCATGGAAGGTCACGGAAGAAGGAAGCTTTTGCCTTTTGCCTGCTTGCCCTCACTCATGCCGGCAAGCTCATCTATCTTGTTGCTAAGCACTCCTTCTTTGCTCTAAGAACCATTTCTTTTCCAGGATTTCAGTGCAGACTGAAGAGAGCCTGAAGCAGTTCTCTAAGAACCAATCCTTCAGGACCTCTGACCAGATTAACACAGCTGGGACATGCAGCCTCGTGAACTGAGCAGCAACTGTAGATGGCCATTGTCGGACTACCCCGACCGCCAGCAGGCCACCTGAATAAACTCCCCTTTAAGTATAAATATAATATATATTAATATGTATTTTATCAGCTCTGTTCCTTTAGAGAACTCTGACCAACACACCACAGCTGAGCAGGTGAACTTCAGTTAACCTTCCTGAGTCTGTATACTCTAGCACTTTCTCTAGTTAGAACAGAATAGTTGACAAATGCTAGGAGGCGTGGCTTGAATATCAATGGATCAAATGTAAGCTCTCAGCTCTTGCTCTGGTGCCATGCCTGTCTACTGCCAAGTTCCCCTCCAAGATGAACATGGACTAACCCTTTGAAACTATAAATCTCAATAAACTCTTCTATAAGTTGTCTTGGTAATGGTGTCCCTTCACAACTGAAAAGTAGCTAAGACAGAAGTTGGTATCAGGAAATGGTGTATTTCTGTGATATGCCCTGACATGCTTTTTTTTTTTTTTTTTTTTTTTTTTTTTTTGAGAAATGTGGAAGGCTTTTGGACTTTGAACTAGAAAAGTGGTTGAATGCTTTTAATAGAGCTTAAAGCTTAATGGGCCATCATAGAAGGAACAAAGAAGAAAGTAGTGGTGAGGGCAGTGTGGACTAAGAGGTTTCAGAGGGGAGCAGTGTTAGCAACTGGCCTGAAGACCATTCTTAGGCTATTTGGGCAAAGAATGTGGCTCCCTTCTGTCCTTGTCTAAGGATCTGACTGAGGCTAAATTAAAAAGGGTTGGGCTAATTTTATTGGCAGAGAAACATTCAAGATAGCCTAATATTGGCTAAGTCATTTTGTTATTAGTAATCACTCTTATATAGGTCTGTAATGAAACACAAGCTGGGCAGGAAAATTCAAATTTGAGGAGGAAAGGAGCTCCAGAAAATATACTGGAACCAAGGCTTGTGCTCAAAGAGATGGGAAGTTTAAAGAAAGGTCTGATGCTAAATGGAATAAAGGAAGTTACACCCTGGAGGCAAAACTCTACACAGCTAATCCTGCAACTTGTAGAAGAAAAAGACTCAAGGGATCATTGTCACTAAAAAGTAACAAGAATTCAAAGGTTATACAAATGTCATTCAAGAAAGGGGCCAAGTTTCACCCCAAGCAAGCAGAAGAACTTGGTTTTGGATTTAGAGTTAAGAAGGATGCAGGATTAAAGGGGTTGTGGAACCCCTCTCCATAGTTAAGGCCAGGCACTGAGGCCAGGCATGGGGCAGGGAACGGCCTGCATGGAAGCCCTGAGATGCCATGTGTGAAGCTCTGACAGTGGAACCTGGATTGTGATGGAGACTCCATGATGCTGGAGGTGCCAGTGCCATGGGTCACCTGCCAAGAAGAGCTACAGACTGGAAGTGTAGCCAGCTCAACATAGAAAACTGTTTGCAGACACTGGTAATAGAGCTACAGGGTTTGGGGTTCACTCTACTGGATTTTCATCTTCCTTTGGTCCAGAATTTCCTCACGATGCCACTATTCTTTCTTTTTGGAATGGTCATGTGTGTTCTGCACCCTTGTGTTCTGGAAGTATAGAGTTTGTCTTTGAATTTTCCAATAGGTTGCTATTAAGAGATTGCCCTGAGTCTTGGAAGAGAATAAAACTGGATTTGAGACTGTGAAAGACTATGGACACTTTCAAAGATGAACTAAATGCATTTTGAATTATTATAGGCTAGGGAGTTGAATATGGTAGTTTAAATAAAAAGGGCCCCAACTGGCTCATATATTTGAATCTTTGGTCCCTCAGCAGGTATACCTGAAGAAGAGATCAGGAAACACGGCCTTATTGGAGAGGTGTGCCTCTTGGAACGACTTTGAGATTTCAAAAGGTACTATTCTCTCTCTCTCTCTGTGTGTGTGTGTGTGTGTATGTGTGTGTATGTATGTGTGTATGTATGTGTGTGTGAGTGTGTGTATGTGTGTGTGAGTGTGTGTGTGTGTGTATGTGTGTGTGTGTATGTGTGTGTGTGTATCCAACTTGTGGATCAAGGAATAAGCTCTCAGCTGTTCCCACTTTCATACCTTTGCTCTGCCAGCATGGACTGTATCCTCAGAAACCATAAGCCCTAATTAAGTGCTTTCTTTTATAAGTTACTTGATTATAATGTTTTATGACACACTAGAAAAGTAACTAACACGCACACACACAATTTTAAAAAGAAATCTTTACATAAATGCACTAATACCAAGGATAGCCCCAAACAAAAACCGATTACGTTAAAAATAACTAATGACTAATGAAGATTCATAAATCAATTTACTCTCATGACAAGACAGTCACAACATTTTCATAAATAACTCAAATCAACCAAAAACATGTATAATAAAAATATTTTTGAGGTGGAAGTCATATAACATGAACATAAAGTGTTTAATGATTTTTCCAAGACATTTCATTAGCCCATGAAGGAATCATATTCCCATTAAGCAGTCCCTCCTCCTCCCCTATCTCCACAGCCTTATCAATCACCTACAGGCTTTTGGTTGCTATGGGTTTATCTACTCTAAACGTCCCATAAAAGAAATCATAATGTGTGATTTTGCTGTGTGGCTTTTGTGACTTGTGCAGTGTGAAGACTCAGCCATGTCATAACGTGTCAGGATTGTTCCTGTTACAGCTGAGAATTGTCTCACTGCTTGACTACAGTGTTATGTCCATTCATTCATTTGAAAGTGGGCGCTGGCATTGTTTCCACAATTTTGCAACTCTGAGTAGGGCATAATATAACTTGAATGGGAGCTGCCCACACAGGCTCATTTGTCAAACACTTGGTACTTGCTTAGAAAAGGGAGTGGTTGGTTCAGGAAAGGAGCTGAAGCAAACAAAATTACCCTTCAAAAACTAGCTTTATTAGGGAAAGGGACATCAAAACCTTGGGAGCAATGATCAAGTCTTGAGGTAAGAAAGCATGAAAACCAGTAAGTACATCAGAGGCAACATGATGGTGCCCTTACAGGAAAGACAGGCTTCACTTTAAAACAAGAGCGATTTTATTCTGAGGTATAGGCTAGAGTAAAAGTAAGAGAGATGGCCACCATAAACATGACGGAAGGGGAGCCCCAGGAATAGGCATTCAGAAAAATCTGAACAAAGGAAAATAATTGACATCTGCATATTTTCAGGGGGTGGTGGTAAAGGCCATGTGATTTAGTGTGGGGTAGCTTTGGTGGCAAAGAGCATGAAGGAACCACGTTCCATAAATTAGGAGCTGTTGGGCCTGTGATCATTCAGAGAAGTCAGGGATCTTTGATTCAAATCAACCAGCTGGACTCCATAACTCTGTCCACTGGGTGGGTCCTTGGCAGCCCCTGCTTGTGCTTTGCACTGCTTGTGCTTTGCAATCTACAAGGGCAGACTTGCGCCTATTTACTTACTAAGAAAGCCAGGGCAAAGTAGATGGGTTATTGTGCTTGGGTGCTCAGCGGCTCCACCCGCAGCCACAGTCCGCCCTCTGCGCGCAGGATCAGCTCTGGCCTCCGGCTCCTTGTCATCTGGCAGCACACGGAAGCGCAGCAGTGTCAGCGCCAGCGCCACCTTCATCTCGCTCATGGCGAAAGTCTGTCCTATGCAGTTCCTGTGGGAGGACAGGGTGGGGACTGTGGCTGTGCCCTTTGCAGGGATCCAGACAGGCACTCTCAGATCCCACCTGACCCAGTACCGGTCACGTTGAGAGATGCTAATTAATACATCTAGCACATCACAACCAGCAGGAGGGAGCCCCACTGCCACCGCCATTCCTGGCCGCTTTTGGAACTTCCCAAATAGATTCTCCAAACCTTGATGAAACCTCTACCAACTCAATTCACCTTTCCTCACTACCAGGCCCAGACCCTGCTTCACGACCTTGAGCTTGCTGACCTCACCTTGGTCCCGCAGAGAAGGGAATAAATGACAGAGGTGATCTAGCCTGGATATTCTCTGGATCAAAACGGAAGGGGTCATAGACCTGCAAGAGACTAGCCAGGGTGAATGGGTGGCATCTAGCAGCACAGCCAGAGACAGAAATCTGATATCCTGGGGCCATTGGGGGAGACCAAGAACGCAGACACAGCGCACCTCAGGGTTCTGCCACACAGTTGGGTTGTGATGGGTTCCAAAAATATTGATGATGCAGATGACACCTGTGGGGAAGAGGGGAGGGGCGAGCAGGGTAAGCTGGCTGATGAGCTTTGCTGCGCACCCTTCCCTAAATTCTGTGACTACCTTTAGGGATGATCCTTCCATCTGGGAGGGAAATGTCCTGGGTGCAGCATCGGGAGACCATTGTGACTGGGGGGTGCAGCCGCAGACTCTCCTTGATGCACATGGTCAGGAAGGGCAGCTGGGCCAGGTCATCCCTGAGGAACAGACAACACAATTATTCAAGAACAAAACCAGAGGCTGCCAGCCTCTGTGTTGCCCGCTTAAGTTTTCCTCACAGCGGTAAAATAATCTTGAGAAGAGCAGAAAGTTAGGAAAGTGCTAGAGGTAATCTAGCCAGGACTCTTTAGAGAAATTTTTGTTTGCTTTCCTGAGGCAACGAATTGTTCAAATGCCTACCATTTTAAAAACTCAACAAATTTACATAAAAATGAGTATTTCTTATGACAAAAAAGCAAAGTGCAAAGAAAAAGAATAAATGGATCTAATTTGTCTGCTCTTCTGTCCCTCTCCCTCACATACCCCATCTACCCTTTCCCTCCTCCCTTGTCTTCTCTCGGAGTTATTTCTCCTGTCTCAGGTCCTTCTATCCCCTTACCCCTTCTTTATCCTCCATCTCCCCATCTGAATTCCTCTTTACACTTCTCCTCCTTTTTATACCCTCCTGCTACCTGTCATCTTACTGACTTCCTCCTCCATCAGCCAACACCATCCTTAGGCCGCTCTACTCCCCAGTCCCACACAGATACTCAGTGACTTTCCCAGTCAAACACATCCTTTCCCTCTACACTCGTTTCTCTTCCACTCTCAATCCAATGTCTTCTCATGGGTCCTAGGGCTGTCTTAACATTAGACTGTTCTCCCACCAAGCTGAGAGCCAAGGAAGGCCGCTCTCTGGGCCGCTCTCTGAGCCGCTCTCTGGGCTGCTCTCTGGGCCGCTCTCTGGGCCGCTCTCTGAGCTAAGTCTTTAGCACAGACTAAGTTGGACACCAAATTGGAATGGAAAGGCAGTGTGGGAAGAGTTTGATGAGCGAAGACTTGGTGATGGAAGATTCAAATGTTCAAGAAAACATGCATATGATGTTTATTCCCAGATATTTCCTGTGGATCCCCAGACAGAAGAGCAAGGAAGTCATTAGAGAACAGAAGAACAATCTATCAGGAAGGAAAACACGGGAAATGTTAAGTAGGACAGAAGTCTAGGAGAGGACAGGAAGTTCATTTATTCAATGCACACAAAGCAGCATCATCCGCCCTCACATAGTGTTACCTCGTCAATAATTCTCTTTGACGTCCACATCTTTCTTTCCTTGCTGATGAAGCAGATGTCTCACCCACCAGCCAAAAACAGAAGAGTCATTTAAAGGGTTCCCTTCCCCGCCGGGAGACAAAAGTGGGAGACAGTCAGGGACAGTCTACCATGACGTACGCTCACCATTGGATCTCCTCGGGATCACGGTCCCTCAGCAGCTCCTGAACCTCCTGCCGGCAGCGATCCTGGTGCTCAGGGTGCCTTGCCAGGTTGTAGAGGATCCAGGAGAGCCCACTGGCTGTGGTGTCATGGCCTAAGGGACAGACAGATAGACTTGGGAATCTGGGCTGTTTCGGCACCGCTGAGTGGACAGCACTCAAGCAGTGAAGTTTTAAGAAGGAATAGGGGAGAGATAGAACACGAGGAATGGAGAGGCCCAGATTCCTGAGGTGGAGAGACTCCTACCCCTTCTCTGGTGTCACACTGATGCCCTCACCCCTAAACATGAAGGTGTCAGCTTCAGCTCGGATGTCCTCATCTGACAGCTCCTTTCCATCTTCATCCTGGACACAAGGCAAGTTCTTATGTCACACAACTTCTGATGGCTCCCATGTCTAACATAAAGTAACCTCTAGAGACCCTTTTCTGACCGTGCACACCAGGCCTTCAGATGCCTGCATCTCAGTCACACCAGACCTTCAGATGCCTGCATCTTGGTCACCAGCACACAGGCGTTTTCTTGGCTTCCTGTGGTTTCCTACTTAAGGGAATCAAAGACACGTGGAGACTTTTGTATGATGAGTGACTAGCCACCTTCAAACAGAATCACTTTAGGACAACTTGTCTTGAAAATTAGAGAGTAAACATTGCTCTAAGTCAGTGTTCCTCAACACATAGCAAACCACTATGTCCAAAAATATTTACACTACAATTCATACCAGTAGCAAAATTAGAGGTATGAAGCAGCAACAAAAATCATTTTATAGTTCAGGGTCAGCACAACACAGGTAACTGTATTACAGGCTCACAGCATTAGGAAGGTTGAGAACCACTGCTCTAGATCTTTAACTTTGCTTACTATGTGGGAAGAGTGGATTTCCTTTGTACCAGTCTTCATTTTTTGCTACTTGATTTGTCACAAAGGTTGTGTCTGCAGGGTGGGAATATTTAGACTGATGGGAGAAATAGAAGCAGTATGTGACTTTGTGAGTTCAGATGATGTCATAGTGTGTGTGGTTGGTAAGTAGGCTGGCTTCCCCTTCTCTCTTTCTCACTTGCTAGGTTTCAAATGTGTCCCCTCTCTGGCTGCTCTAATCTTATTCTCTGATTCTTTCCCCAATCTTCTATCCCACTACTGGGTCTAAATTTAGAGAATTTATCTTATTTCCTTTAGAACCTATCAGGTTTACAAACCTATAAAACTTACCTTGGCACTTGGTTAAAGTTGTTTATATTCAAAAATAAAGTCCCCTCTTTACTTGAGAATATTTGAGAGAAATGTAGGGTGATTTATGTGCATGAAAATGTCACTGTGAGATGCATTATTTTATAGATAAAAATTCATTTTCTATTCCTTGCCTGCTCTCCTGTCTCCTCTGCCCCTCCTTTCCTATTATCTGTTAACCCTTCATTTACTTTACCTCTCCTAGTCTCGTCCCTCTTCCTCTGTCTATCCTATTGCTTTCTCTGAAACCAAGAAGACAGAGATGTGCTGTCCTATAAGCCTCCACGACTCATAACACATGGGTCTTTCTCCTGGTGTGTGAATCCTGTTGTGAATCCTGTTTGAATGACAATTGTCCCATGGACCCACACATTTGCATGCTTAGTCCTCAGTTGATGAACTGTTTGGGTTAGGAGGTGTGGACTTGTTGGAGGAAGTGTGCCACCATTGGGCTTTGAAGTTTGCCCACTCCAGGCCAGGTCTCTCTCTCTCTCTCTCTCTCTCTCTCTCTCTCTCTCTCTCTCTCTCTCTCTCTCTCCTCTATCTCTCTTCCCCTCTATCTCTCTTCCCTTCTCTGCCTGCTGCCTATGAATCAGGATGTAAAGTTCTCAGTGATCACTCTGGCTCCAGCCCGTCTGCTTCCCACTATGATGATCATGGACTAACCCTCTGAAACTGTAACAAGCCCCCAGTTAAACGCTTTCTTTTATAAGAGTTGCTTTAGTCATTTGTCTCTTCAGAGCAGAGGAACAGTAACTAAGGTATCTGTCATCAGTCACACTCTCCAACAGTCCTTCCCCCATTTCCTTCCCTTTCTCTTCTGAGCAAGCGAGAGTCCCCTTGAGTATCTCCCAACCCTGGACATCAAGTCTAAGATTGGTTTTTAACTATAAAATAATGCATTTTGCGGTGAGATTTTTGTGCGCAAATTTGCCAGGTAAAATAATCAAATCACCTAGGAAGGAAAGATCTAGGAATAGGGAGTGATTGCTACCTTCATAGCATGACTGCTATAATGTGTGATCCACACTGACTATGAAGTTATGTGCAGCGTCTTCCAAATACAGATACTATGATCTGTATTTACTTACCAAGTAAAGCTCTTCAGGTCCACCTAGAAAGACTGTATTGGCCCCGGTCTGCTCTCTACAATGTGTTTTTCTCTGACTTGTCTCTCTTTACCTCAAATGCATTCTATGGATTCTAGGTGTTCTCTACATCAAGCCCAAGTCATTATTGAAATATAAAAAATCATATCATCTCACATTCAATACAAGCATTCACTCTGTTTTTATAAAATCATAAAGAGTTGGAGCTGGAGAGACGACTCAATGATCATATGGTGCCTCACCTATAACTTTAGTTCTAGGGAATTCAGTTCTCTTTTGGCCTCTGCAGTCACCAAGCATGCGTGTGATGCACATACAAACATGCATGCAAACACTCACTCACACACACACACACACACACACACACACACACAAATAAATGAATTAGTTTTTAAAGTCATGAGGAGTGGTATAAACATGTAGTGCCAGAAATTGGGGCAGTAAGATACATTTACCCAGCCCTGAAGATGAGCCTGGCAACATAGTCAGGCACATCACAAGAAAGCTATCAAAAACCAAAGGGTTGACATGAATATGTAATCCTAGCACTGAGGAAGCTGAGGCAGGAGGATCATGAGGTTGAGGCCAGCCTGGCCTACAGTGAGACTCTGTTTAAAAGAAGGAAACAAAACAAAACCTTCAACTACTTAGTTTTAAAAGCTCCGTTGCACCTCTTAAGACACCGACCTTGGTTAGCAGCAGTACGTCAATGAAGTCCAATGTCTTGGACTTGGCTTTGGCCTTGATGACATCATCACCACCATGCTTCGGCAGAGTGCGACGTCGCTCCTGGATGATGGCATCGGTGAAGTCATGTACCAGGCGGCAGGCCTTATAGAAGCGCATTCCATCGGGTGTGAGGCGGTAGAGCAGGTCCATGTGCAGAAGCAGTTGTTCGTTTCTCTTCACAGCCAGGGTACTGAGCTCCAAGATGGCAGCAATATACTGGCTAGGCTTCCTGCACAATGAGAACACGAAGAGAAGCAGGAATGCTGCAGACCTAAAACCTGAGGGGCATCTCTCCGCAGAAGGAGGAAACTATTTTCTAACAGGATACCAAGTAGCCTAACTCATCTAGAAACAATGGCCACATGTGATAGGCATGGGTCTTGATGGTGACATGGTAAGACACATCTCAAAAAAGCTATCTCAAGCCAAACAGGCTTATTACATATGTAATTTTATTATAAATGTAATCCTAGTACTGTATACTCAGTTTCTTCTCTCCCTTCACTCCAATCACATGAGCCTAGGCATTTCCCGAAGCATCTGCCACATGGTGCAGACACCGGACTCATCTCTTTCCTTTCTGACCCAGGGTTCAGTTCTGCTTCTCCTGCTCCCAATATTGTCCACCCGGATTAGAACTCATCAATTCTTGCAGTTTGCTATGCCAGTCTTATCTCCCCCCCCCCTTGTACAACATCAATCCTATTTTCTTTTAAAAGGCAGTTACTGTCTACAGAGCTCTTTTGTATTATGGGTGTGCCTTTCAAGGGGTGTTAAAACCTTGGCATTTCTCTCTCTCTCTCTCTCTCTCTCTCTCTCTCTCTCTCTCTCTCTCTCTCTCTCTCCTTCTTGGATGCCTGTTTCCTCAAACACATGGTCCCTTCCATGATACAAATTTGGGCACCGATCCAGATTACACTGAAACCATAAGCTGAAATAAATATTTCCTCTATTTTATAATCTTAGATATTTTGTTATAGTGATAGACAATGAAGATCTCTCATAGTTTCCTAGAAACTATGACCTTAATTCACAGAGTGAAGTTCCGCTCTTTTCTTGGCTTTGATGTCTGCATGCTTTAGTTACTGTCTGCTCTGCCAACCTCCTTCCAAACTCTTCCTGCCGAGTGCTCACGATCACGTGGATCTCTGTGCCACTTCACAGAAGGGGCTACTCTGTCCCCCATGGGGTTGGTTCAGTGTCAGTTCTGTCCCACTTCCATGAGTCTCTTCTGCCTGCTCTGGCCAGCCTTCCCTCTTCTACCTCTTGCCTTGAGTCTGTGGACCAGAACTCATCCAAGATCTGAAGTTGAAACTTACTCCTGACAGTTGCTGTTGAAGCTGAAGACACATTTCTGCAAAGTGTCCAAGGTCATGAGGCTGATGTTCTCAAACATGTCCAGACGGGCGCTACCCCCTGAGGCCAGGTGCAGCCACTTGGCCAGAGAGAGAGAGAGAGAGAGAGAGAGAGAGAGAGAGAGAGAGAGAGAGAGAGAGAGAGTGTTGAATCTTGACTCCCTGAGGCTCTGCCCAATCCCAACCACTCAAATGGACAACCTCAGACCAGCCTCCTGGTCCTCAGCCCTAGATAACCAACCTCAGGGATAACCCAAACTGGAAGCAGCTACTATAGCAGATGAAGACCCAAGACTGAGCCAGAAGTCTTGATTCTCATGTTCTGTGCTCCCTCAGTCAGTTACTTTCCCTCTTCTAGTTCTTGCCTGTCACATCTTTAGGAAGTTGGTCTGATCTTAGTCTGCTAAACTAAGAGGAGCCCCATATGCACCATTTTTAGCTCACCTCCTCCAGGACAATGTAAACAAGGTCTCTGGTATATCTGACCCTCAGATTTATCACTAACGGGGAAACGGTAATCAGTTTACCTCACGGGCATAAGGAAATTGGTCAGGATAGCTTACTGAACCAGGACTTCACATCAGGTCTAGCCTGTGACAAGCAAGGAACACACAGTATCCTTCTCATTATCACGTCTGTAAATTGATTTCAAGACCCTCCTTTTGCTGAGAATGTTAGACTTGCATTGTTCCTTGAGAAATTTTGTTAGACGTGCCAACAATGAACTATCATGATGGTCTTAACCTGGGCTTATCTCAGATATTATGACAGAAAACTATGGATACAGTGACGACTCCATGAGTGAAAATAAGACTAAATTCTGCTTGTTATAGAAGCAGATTCCCTAAGACTCAGTCATATTATTACATTATGATTAGGTCATGAGGTGCCCCTACTGCAGCCCCCTCGTACTGCTCTCACAGACTGTGGGTAACTTGAAGAAAGGATAACAGCTGGAGTGATGGACATGCTGCTTGCTGCGCATTGAGTAAATGTCTGGCTTTTCCATCTGACTCAAGGGTCTGGTGTGTTCTAGAAGAATCTATAACCAATAAACAAGCTAACATACCAGTTTACAAGTAAGGAGTCATTCTGGGACCCTCATCCCAGTTCTTATTCAGGTACATCTAGTACAGTGTGATTTTCCAGCAATGTCAGTTAGATTTTGGCCCACTTTCAATTTCGTGTTTGGCTTATGATTTGACTAACAAAACCTGATGAGATGATGAAGCTGCCATCTCAATTAAATCTAAGCTTTCCGTCGTATCCTGCTTCTCTCATTCTGGTGGAACTCTGTGCCACAAGCCTTGGGGGCCTCAAAAGGGAAGAGAACCATGGGAACACTTGCTGAGTTCTCCCAGCCAAATCCAGTCTAAATTATCTTGATGTTTGCAAGCCTCAAACATGAGAGAACTGAGCCAGAATCAGCTGAGCTGCCTACACCTAATCCACACTCATCATAGACCATCAGTGACCTAGACCTTGTCCAGAAGAAACAAGCAGTGCATTTGGAACTGCCAAGTCATGTCTGCATTCAGTTTTTAGGCCATTAAAAAGTAACACCTGAGCACCCTCCAAGTAAGGGGCCGTGACTCTATGGTATCACCCTGAACACAGAGTAAAGTTTTAATACTAAATCACACACGGGGAATCAAGTCTGGGGGAAAACTGCAATGGGCCACCATGACCCTTCAGAGCCAGTACTGTGGACTAGATCTGTCTGAAGTCCCTTACCAACCCCTCCCCAGACTCTAGCTGGGCACATGGGTTCTGGGGACTCACATGCATGATGTTGGTGCTGTCATTGAAAATCTTCACATAGGGTTTCAGGATGTTGAAATGGAAGGCAGGTGTCAGCATGCGACGGTGGCGGCTCCACTTGTCACCAGCACTCACCAAGAGCCCATCCCCTATGAGGATGACCATTGGCAGTGGGCAAAGGTGGCACCTTTCCCTCAGGGTTGTTCCCAACCATCTCACCTGCAAGGACTCACCGAGCCAGGGTTTCAGGAAGCTGTAGAAGCTGTCGTCCTTTGGGGCAACCGCAGCTTACATGAAAAAGAATCATCAGGAACCAATGGAAAATGCAGAGGATGAACTTGGGAAGAATTTGGTGCCCTCATCAGAGGTGTGCATGTCTACCTCAAGCCAGAATGGCAAGATTGTGGAGAAGGACAGAGGAGGCAGGGAGTAGGGGAGAGGTGAGCAGGAGCCAGACTAAAGCATAGGAGGGAGTAGAACAAAAGTGTGGCCTGACACTGCATAACATACCTGTGATGGTTTCTATATGTTTGGCCCAGGGAGTGGTAGCATTAGGTGGTGTGTCCTTGTTGGAGTGGGTGTGTCACTGTGCTTAACACCCTCACACTACCTGAAAGTCAGTATTCTGCTAGCAGCCTTCAGATGGAGATGTAGAACTCTCAGCTACTTCTGCACCATGCCTGTCCAAATGCTGCCATGATCCTGCCTTGATGATAATGGACTAAACCTTTGAACCTATAAGCCAGACTAAATGAAATATTGCTCTTTATAAGAGTTGCCTTGGTCACAGTGTCTGTTCACAACAGTAAAACCCTAACTAAGGCAACACCCAAGTGTGTGTTCACATGGCTCCTACATGGCCTAACATGTCAACACAGAACAATAGTCTGAGACCTTTACATAGACCTAGCATAGCTATTCATCCAGCACTTTCTGTCATGTCCCGACATATACAGATGACACAGGTGCACACTACGTGTGTACTCTATTTTGCTGTTTTGTTTCTATTGTTGTCACCAAATACCACGACCAAAAAAGCAAGTTGGGGAGGAAAGGGTTTGTTTGGCTTACACTTCCATATAGCTGTTAATTACTGAAGGAAGTCAGGATAGGATCTTAAACAGGGCTGAAACCCAGAGGCAGGAACTGAAGCAGAAGCCATGGAAGGATGCTCCTTACTGGCTTGCTTGCTCATAGCTTTTTCAACCTGCTTTCTTATAGCACTCAGTACAACCTGCCCAGGGATGGCACCACCCACAATGGGCTGGGCCCTCCCCGGTTGATCACTAATTAAGAAAAAAACCTTATTGCTGGATCTCATGAAGGCATTTTCTCAACTGAGTCTCCTTTCTCTCTAATGACTCTAGCTTGTGTCAAGTTCATGCACAAAGCCAACCAATATAGCATCCTAACACATAACATGTGCTAACATAGCTAAACACACATGGTCTTCCTTGACATGTCTCTACCTAATGTAACATATTGCTGTAAACTGACACCATAACCACAACAACTCTTACAAAGGAAAATATTTCATTGGGGCTGGCTTACAGTTCAGAGATTCAGTCCATTATTGTTATTGCAGGAAGCATGACAGCATGTAGGCAGACATGATACTGGAGTTCTACATCATGATCCACAAGCAACAGGAAAAGACTAGCACACTGCTGATGACTTGAGCATCTGAGACTTCAAAGCCCACCTCCTAGTGACATACTTCCTCCAACAAGGCCATATCTTCTACATCTCTTAATAGTGCCACTTTCTATGGTCCTATGGGGGCCATTTTTATTCCAATACATATTAGAAAAGGTATGATGGGTCTCAGTGTGTACTAGAAGTTATCTTAAAATGCTCACTGTAGTGTGGAGGGAGACTATTCACCTGACAGGATGCTTGCCATGCAAGCAGAGAGCTGAGTTCTGTCTACAGCACCCACACAGAGGTGACGGTAGTGACAGGCACCTTTAATCCCAGTTCTGCGGAGGCGGAAGACAAGTAGATTCTGGGTATCCACCATAGCCTAATCCACAGTGAGGCTCTGTCCCCAAAACAAGGTGTATGGTTCGTGAGGGGTGGCATCCAATGTTGGCCTCTTACCTCCACTCTTACACTAGGCACACGAATGCAAGTGCAATCCCACACACCCACACACATACTTGTACATAGATAAAAGAAGAGTTACACTAGAATCTCAGGTGTGTAACAGATGCAATTTGATATCAGGCATGGGTACACACTAAGACCTACTTACACAAATCTCAAGATCTCAGTCATGTCTCAGTGCAATTCTGGATGACAGGTATCAGACAATCCTAAACATGGTCAGGATGTTATCAGATAAAAATACGAGCCCAAATAACTACTCAACCACACAGAATCCAACATTCCTCTTATGTCCATGACCCCTTAGGATTCCCAGACAGGGCCATCTTCACATGATCCCAGGTATAAACCACATTTAGCCAGGGATAACGGATATTGTCCTGGCTATCCCGTGAGGCAATCACTGCTACTGTCCAACCACCTTGACTTGGGTCACCTGACCAGCTGGAGACAGCACAGATACCTCAGCAATGGGCAAGCTGGGGCTGGTGCAGCGCCCACCTGGAGCAGAAAGGAGGGGCTTCACAAAAGTAGGAAGACTATACAGATGGTCACCAGCCAGGGCCCCGACCATCATCAGCCTGCTTCCCCACAGCGCACGCCAGGATGGTTGTACAATACACCTTCTTTCTACTTCTGAATTAGAGGAAGAAAGAGAGCCTGGAGATTGTGTCTCTAGGCTGCCGGAGAGGTGGATTACTTGTGCAGGAGTCAGATGGAGTCTTGGGAATTCTATCCAACCCTTTCTCCATCCCTGCCTGAGGTTCCTCCAGACATCTTCTGTACATAGCAATCCTCAACCCTCAGTTAGAGGGACAGAAAGACACATTCACTCTTAGGCTCTCAAACACAGTGTTAACCTGGGTTCTCTTTCCTACCATTCTCCAGACTGAAACCCAGGCATTCAAGTCCATTGAGCTCAGTCTCCCACATAGTAAGTGAAGTATCTGAGACCTGATCCTGGGACTTTGCATCAATATCCTGGATTCTTACTAGTGCATCTGTCTTGTTTTTCCCAGGTCTTCCCAAGATCACATAAAGGCAGTGACTTAATAAGGACTCTCTATCTTGTGGTTCAGGGCAGCAAATTAAAGTTAGTTACAAGCCCAGAACTCCTGGGAACTCCGCTCGTGAGTTAGGCTGTCTTCAGTTACAAGCCCAGAGCTCCTGGGAGCCCCGCGCATGAGTTAGGCTGTCTCGTGGTCCGAGTCTCATCACTTAGACCTTGATGCAAATGCTGTCTGAAAGGAAAAGTGAGGCCTGGGAAGGTAAAACAGACCTGAAGGCAATCCTCCCAGGCAGGCCTTCACAGTCTGCAGATTCCCTTTATTTCTTTGAACTAAACCAGGTGGATATCACTCACACCCAATAAAAACCTAGCCATGCCCAGAGAGCAGACAGCCTTCCTGGAAGATGCTAGAGTCATGGTGTGGGGCCGTGGGTGTGGGGGAAAGAGGGAGTGGGAGTAAACCCGCATCACGCCAGAGTTCCGGTGCTCTGGGTGGGCAGACACAGAAGGACTGCCGGACGCTCTCGATGTGGGCCCGGGGTGTGTGTCTGGCTGTGGGAAGCCACAGAATTCCAGCTCGGCAGGGGGTGGACAAGGGGCAGCCCTAGGTGCCAGGTTCTCAGCCTTGGGCATCTCACGCTGGACACCGCAGAAGAGCTGAGGACAGACTAGGGGCCCCGGGGCTGAAGGAAGGAGCACACCTGGCTATAGTCAGGTAACTGTGGGGGTGGAGTCTAGCCAGAGTGCCAGGAGTTTGGGACATTGTGTGACTGATAGACACAGAATTATGGAGTTGGGGGCTCTGTGGTGTCAGGCACCTGGCTCTGGGAATGTGCTGTTTTGGTTGAATGGGGCTTGTTCCAGTGACCCAGTAGAGAACTCTACAAGGGTCATAAAAGTGACCCACTACAAAAGGGACTGCTTGGCCCCTCCTAGCTCTTTAAGCTCCCGCCTTTCTTACTCTCCTCTCTAGCCTGCCTTCTCTAGTTCCCTTTCCCCCTCTCTCCACGTGGCCATGGTCGGCCATGGTCGGCCTCTCTCTCTCTCTCTCTCTTTCTACCTTCTCTCTTCCCCCTGCCTTTCTACAATAAAGCTCTAAAACCATAGACTGTCTCTGACCATCAAGGCCTGCTGTGCTTGGACAATGGGATAGGCTTTCCCCTAATGAGCCACATCTAACCTCCCACCAGAAGGCCTTCCTGCACTGCAGCCATGGACCGGACCAAGAACTCTTGCCCGCATAGGAACCACCCAGCGCTCCCTCCCTCCCCCTGCCCTCTCCTCCCTTCCGTACTGGGGTTGACTGACCTGCCCCCCCCCCGGGGCCCCGTTTTTGTTCCCAACTCTTCTGTTGGAAGATCCAGGGTGGGATGCCCAAGGCTGAGAACCTGGTACCTAAGGCTGCCCCTTGTCCACCCCCTGTGGAGCAGGAATTCCATGGCTTCACACAGCCAGACACCCACCCAGGGCCGAAGTTCTCCTGAGTCCGTCCGCCCAGAGCACGGGAGCTCTGGAGGGATGCGGGTTCTCTCCCCTCCTTCCCCCACACCCACAGCCACACACTATGGTCACTAGGGAACACTCCCTCCAGCCCCCACCTCCGCTCTCTCTCAACCATGGTCCAGGCAAGTATGGTAATGTCAGAGGGCAGGGTAATTGGGCCAGGCTGGAGTGGAACTTCCTAAGAAAGATTCTGGGCCTACTCAGTAAGCAATCAACATATGATAGAAACCAAAGGAAGAGAAAAAATATAGAAATAGCAGCTAGATATCACATTACTATACACCGGCTTACTGCTGTGCCTGGGGCTGGGCTGGGCTGCAGCCCTACATAGGCCCAGCACAGCCTGCCCCTACTTTAAACATTCCTATTATCAGGGTAGATTTGTCTTCATTCCAGATACCTAGCTTAGTCTCTCTTAGACCTTCACTGATCTAGCTTCTGGTCGTGCCTGTTCTGGTCATGATTCTTCCTCTAGGATGTCTCCCTATGTGTACTAGCAGAGATCTCACTTCTCCATTCAGCCATCACCTACCTTCCTGAGAGCCATTAGGTGCTTGGAGTGTCTTTGTCAAGATACATCTCTTCCAGATTGGGTTCCACTAGGACAGCCTTGCTCATGATAGCCTGCCATCTCAGAAGTACCAAGAATGCTAGGGTGGGAAGGGAGGCAATGACTGCAGTAGAGGAAGAAAAGACTGACATGGGATGGTAAGGACATGAAAAAGCAGAACGCCTGAGAGAGATAAGGGAATGGAAGATTAGGTTGCTTCAGGGGCACACACAGAAGAATGGAGGTCAGGACTAGAAGCTCTCAGGTTCCCACAGACACACCACCAACAGCTCCCATGGGTACCTGAGGCACTGAGAACGGATCGGATGATGTCAGGGTGGCACAGAGTGATGAGAGGAACTGTAGGGCCTAACCAGGTCATGAAGCCCTGGGGGTAGGTGGTCACCAGCTCAGTCATCTGCTTCATGCCTTCTTCCGTAGGAGGGGACTGGGGAATAAAAGATAAGGACAATCCCTCTTGACATGGCTCTTTTCAGGGATCAAATTGGCTGCATGCCCACATAAGCTGATGCAATATGGCTTCTTATTGCATCCGTGATATTCTCAGAACACCGTATTCATAGCAGTAGACTGAGTTAGGATGTCCTTCCCTTCACAGTGTGGGTGGTACCATCTAACCCACTGAGGATTCAAATGAAACAAGCGACAGAGGAAGGGAAAAGTCACTCTTCCTGCCCAAGCTGGGACGCTCAGCTTCCCATGCCCTCAAATAGCAAAATTTTGCAACTTGCCCTTTGGACTCCAGCATTCATGTTTGACACGGCACTTTACACGGGGCCTTTGTTCTAAGACTAAATTGCTACACCACCAGCTTCCTGGTCTTCCATTTGTGTGTGGCATTGTGGGGTTCCTCAATCTCCTTTATTACTTAAATCCAAACTTTATCTACATAGCTATCTACCTATCGATAGATCCCTACCCTCTTCGCTTTCTCATTTACATACCTGTATATGTTATGTATATATCATGCTCATTTGCATATCTGCATAACTATGCAGAGAATTGTGATACATAATGATTTTTAAATTAAATTTAATTTTTTTACTTATTCATTTTACAACCTGCTTACTGCCCCCTTCCTGATAACCCTCTCCCACAATTCTTTCCTCATCCTCCATCCCCTTCTCCTCTGATAGCCTGTATATTCTACCTTGGTCACATAAAACTATAACACACCTGAAGATTATCTATGCCTTTCAATTTTTACTATTATTCTTATGTTTAGATACATTTGGCTAAATAAATACCTTTATCTCAAAACTGTCTGCAATCTTCTCGATAGTACCATGAGGTACAGGTTTGTATGCTAGGACCAATAAGTGGTCTCTCATAACCTAGACATGCAGTAGGCTCTGCCAAGATGGTTTGATTCAGTGTACGCTATAGTGTTAGCAAAATGATGAAATCATCCAGTGATGAATTTTTAAAGTTTGTCCCTATCACTAACTAATGCAAAATAATGTATCTGGGTACATATAAAATGCATGTGTAAGTGTGTATATGCATGTGCGTGTGTGCGGTTGTGTTGGGTATTTTTATTTTACTATTTGTGTGCACATGTGTGTTCATGCTTTGGTGCTGGTGCTCTGGAGATCACTAATATACTTCCTCGGCACCTGTAATAGGTTTCTCCTGAAGCCTTTGTAGTGAACATGTGTCTGGATGTTGCGAGACATAGGAGGAAATCCCTGCTTCTTCTTCCTTTGTTTTTATCAGTCATGTCCTGGTATCAAGCCTGCAACTTACGGTCACTAGACAAGCTATATTGTCACACTGTCCACCTCAGAGAAGCCTCCTTTGTCTTAAGAAAATTAATTTCTCGGGTGGAATCAATTTCAGCCCCAGGAAAAGCCTCAAGGCCAGGTCCTGACAGGGAAATGTGTGCACTGCACTGCAGGCCCAGGGTTTGTCCCCAAGATTTCTCACACATGCTCTTCTGACTGCATACATCAAAAGTCTCCAGTTCCAACTAGGCAGAAGGGTTCAAACACTGGATCCTCAGCAGATACCAAGATAGCAAAGGGGACCCCTAAGTCTCCATAAAAGTGGCAGATCCCCAACAAGCAACCACTGCCCACAAGGGAAAAGATCCTGTGCGTGGTTTCAAGGACTTGTGTGCATGCTGTGAGATCTGAGAACTGTAAATGAAGCAATTAAGACTGAGTTAACCAAAGGAGATAAGAGTCCTATGTTACAGTCCAAACATTGTGTAATCGTTAGGATCAAAGAAGGTCACCAAAGGATGAGCCTTCTAGTCTAATCCAGGTTGTGCAACAGACCTCCGTGATTAATCTTAGTAGAAAAGAGCAATCTAAGGAAGATATCATTCAGGAAAGTGAAGCAAGGACTCAGAAAGGACTCTCCAATGGCAAAGGTGTGTTGGAGATGTATGAGGGGGGCATAAAAAACCTTCTGGAGTAACGCAGAAACTCAAAGCTAGAGTAACAGAAAGAAATGGACCAGACAGGAAGCTGGCTCTAACCCTGAACCCTTCAGGAGGCCTAAGCAGCAGAATGAATGGGAGGGGTCTCGGGTCTATGAAGCCCATTCTGGGAGTCCTTCAGTGTGTACCAGAAACAGGAAAAGAGGCTGGAAATCAATCCAATGTAGACTGGGAATAGAAAAACAGGACTCTGAAAAGAGTTTGAAATGCAGCACCCATACACCCTAACCCATTTTATCCTCAGTTCCCATATCCATGGGGATCTCTGCACCCTCATACCCCAGCCCCTAGCCCACCTAACCTCTGACTTTCTGTCCATATACCCTCATACCCACATCCCGGGACATCCTTCTAACAAACTCCTTGACACTGGGAGATCCCTGCTCCCTCATAATCCAGACCCGTCCTGTTACCATACTCACCATGCCCAGGTGACCCCAAAACCAATTCTTCTTGGGGGGCTGAGGGAAACCACAGAGCCGTTGACACTTTGAATACAAAGTGTATAGCTGGGTGAGGAATCGGGCCAAGAACCAGGAAATCCCAACCAAGAAAAAGAGTAGCCACGGTGAGGTTGACATGAACCCCAGTCCTAGCCAGGATAGGTCCAGATATCGCATCCTATGAGATAGATGGTAGAATGTGAGTTCCCGAACCCCAGGGAATTGACAAGGGCACCCTGTAACAACGGACGGGGTGTGGACTATGGATCCTGATGTCAGATCAGGTGGTAGTGGAAACCCAATGTAGGAGATAGGCAGTGAGATGAGGTATAAAGAACAGAACAAGAAGCAGATAGAGATAAGAGCCTGAAGAGTGTCCCAAACTGCATGCATGAGACCAAGCTTTCCTGGAGTTGTTACTCAGAAACCACAGTATCTCCGGGACAAGCCTGATCACTGACTGTGACCATCCTGCTTTAGTAATCTGGCTCCCCAACACCACACCAGACGTGATCAGGGCTCTCTCAAACCAGAATAGTGCCCTGGAGCTCCACTTTCCCTAGCCTGGCACCTTCTCTCAGGAGTGGTGACTCTTCCGCAGCTCCTCAATCTCTTTATCTTCTGGGGCCTCTTTGGATAAGTGCCTAAAGGAAGCAATGGAGGGCTGGGCTCATGTGTGCCAGCCAACCCTTCCCAGACCCGACAGTTTCCTCCCGGCCTGGGCATGAGGCCAAGAAAGGAGGGTTCGTCAGCCAGCTGCACAGTGAAACCAAGTCAGGGTCACACTGAGCATGGAAAAGAGATCCTCAGGACTTAACTCCTCCCACATGAGGGAGGAGATAAAACTGGTATGGCCAAAGGTGACATTGAGCCCCACCTTTATTGCCCCTCCTGCCCTTCCAAAGACAAGATATATTGTGTTTTTAAAAATCATTAACTTGGGACTTCAGGTTCCAGGAGACCAAGGCCAGGCACATCCCTGAATTTCTCCCGAGCTTCTATGCATGTTTGTATGGGAGGAAGGCCTGCAGGATTTCTTGGTGCAGAACTGGGAGACTCTTGAATTTCTGTCCAGCTGCACAGTCAGGCAGCAGTCAAACCCTACCGCCATGAAACACCAGCTCTTAGTAGACATGTTTCTTTTAGAAGCTGTTCAACAAGTGATTTCCCAGATCACATTCCAGGGACCAATAGCCCAGCTAGAACACAGCTAAGGCTGGGCTGGGCTGGAGCTAGGATATGGAGTGAGGAGGGAAGATGTGTGAGAGCAAGGGTAAGATGGGTTAGCAGCAGATGGGATCCAGGCAGAACAGGTTAGGGCCCTTCTCGTTCTTCTATGAAAAGTAGACAGCATTTAAAATAATGTTTACTATTCTGTACATTGGTTATTATATATTTCTTAAAAGCTGTATATCACCAACCTTGGTGTGTAATAACAGTCCACATGTCTGCTTGTGAGACATCAATGTACTTTAGTATGAAGACTCTCATGCAGACCATGCATTTCCTATTTGACCAGCTGTGGCCAGCACTTAGCCTGTGCTTCTCATTACTTTTGTGAAAGAATGAAGACATAATCAGATATGGGTAAGATTCTTAGTTCCTTTGCTACACATCAGGGAATATGCTAACTTCAACTATCCCTTGTGCATTCCCTAACCCTCAGCAGACTTTAGTGAAAGATCTGAACATCAGGCTTGGCATCAGAGAGCCCCAGACAAAGTCAGGCTCTGTCGCTCACCAGTCCTATGACCTTGAGCAACTAAGCTGACCATGTGGGCCTCACGCTCCTCAGTAACATGGCCATGAAGAGGTGAGGGTGCTGGAGCTTGCTGACTTGTGTTTTATTTCGTGTTCCCCAGAGGTCAATCTCGGCTTTTGGAGGTGTCCCTAAGGCCATGCATCTCTTTGGAAAGCAATCTCAAGAAGCAACAGCAGCACTGTGAAGAACTGGAACGGGAAGCGGACAGGAATGGTACAGGAACGGGAAGCGGACAGGACTCAAAAGCTGCTTGCTGAGGGAGGTATGTGCCATGCTCGTTGGGGCTCAGCTTGGTGGGAGATGGGGCTCTTGGAGACGCGGTACTGAGCATGCTTCTTAGGCATCCCACCCCGACCAAAGGAACATGGACATTTATCTGCCCACACCTACCCCTTAGAATTTGGAATGTGTAGGCATGCTACTGTGCGCTGTGTAATTCAAATCTTGATTTCTGTGCCCCATATCTGGTTGCAGTTTATTCTAAGTATCCCCTGTCTCAATGGTGTATAAACATTGCTCTGGAATTATTCCCTGATTTGTCAATAAAAGTTGATCAATAACTGGTCAGGGGGGACAATAGGGCAGGACTTCCTTCCATTCCTCCAGGAAATGGGGCAGGAGAGAGAAAAAATGGGACTCCGTCACAGGGAAGGAATCCAGGGGAGACAAGGAGAAAACGGCTGGAGCAGAGAAAGCTATACGATGTGAGCATCTCAGGGATTTGGGCTGGGAGGTAGCCAGAGTAGCTTAGAGGATTAAAATAGAGTAACACTGCCCAGTTGTTCTGCCCTTAAAGCTTAATAACTGCGTGCAGTACCTGTCTCAGGTCTTTGGGAGCTGGCTGGGTAAGAGGTAAACTGTAACACTTTTTAAGAAGCCACTAACAGGAACTACTCCAAAGACAGTGTTCATGTGGAGTGTGGAGCTTGCACTGAAAAAAACTGGCCTGGGAACAAGATCAGAAGGCTCCAACAGCAGCTCCAGTGATACACACAGCCCTGTGTGGACAATTCTAGGACACACACACACACACACACACACACACACACATACACACACACACTCTCCCCAGAGCTATACACAACTACCTCCCCTCATGCACATACAACACACATATCCACACAAATGCACACACTCAACATATACTCATACATACAAACACATATAGTCTTTCACATTGAACTACTAATAAGAGTTCTTAAGGGAATACTATTTTCTTATATATTATTAATATAATTAAGGCACTGTGTTATTTCCTTATGTTATTATTATTGTTATTCCCAATCCTCTCCAGAAAAATGGAACCTCCTTTCCACCCACAGACCAACTTGTCCCACAGACCAACTTGTCCCACAGCAGATAGTGACAAGTAGACCTGGGCTTGTTTTAAAAATTACTGAGGCAGCTGTATCACAGCTTCAGGGACCCACAAGTCCATATTTTTCTACTCTCTGTACATTCATCATCCCGATTCTAAGCAGACTTTCAAAGTCTGTTCAGAACAGGAAAAGGAACATTCAGAACCCTCAAATATCCATTACTCTACAAAGGATCTTGCTCTTGGGTGCACCCCAATAAAACCAAACTTGATTTAAATTTGGCTCAAAATTGTGGTAGTGGTCTTATTCTCACCTGGTGGGATTAGCAGGGCAACCAACTTTGTTTACTGAACTAGTGTTGCACATATGACTTCACAGGAACCATGACCTCGTGCACAAGATCAATAATGTTAACAGATGGGGGAGGGACATACAAATTCCCACCCCTTAGCCAAGAAGCTATTGGCAGTTGAAGACCACTGGGAAAGAGAAAGTCAATTTTCTTCAGGAATGTGGTCCTAAAAGTCTACCCATGCTCTGTAGTAGATGGCACTACACCTCTGCATATACAACCAGATTAAGCAGGCTCAGTGGGTTTAAAGAAAACTATATGAGAGGAGAAACTGGGGGAGGTATAGGGGAGAAACTGGAGGGAAGAGAATGTGGGTGGCTTTTCGAAAATACATATGTATGTACATATTAAATTCTCAAACAATAAAGAGAAAGTGCTTTGTTTTTAAGTGAGACCAAGGGAAGGTTCTTTTTTGTGTATGATTGGTAGACATTCTATTCCAAAGGCAACCGTTTACTAACAGTGTACAGAACTCAGCTGTAGAAGTTGTGGACCGGAAGCTTTGCCAAGGACCTCACCCAGTAACGCGCAGAGGACTGAAGTATTACACATTCAGATTAAAGACTAGAACCACCTGGTCAGATTTCTAGATTCTTATTTCCCAGAACAAAGAATTGGACCTGGGACATATGGATGGTAAGGCAGAAAATACAGATAATTTATTCAGAAATAAAACACTATTGATGTGGATGTGGGCCAGAGAACTCAAAGGTTAGAAGCGCCTTGGGCTAGGAGGTGGTGAACCATTACGGGTCATTTACATAGACTTCCCTCTCAAGATTCATGTTTTCTTTTTGATTACCCAGAGAAAGTTTGCTCCAACTCCTCATCTTAAAAAAACAAACAAACAACAAACCTTTTACATGTAATTTATTTTTTATTTAAGTTTTCCTTTATTCTGGAGACATTCATATATGTGTATAATGAAACATGATCATCTCTACCTCTTCCAACCCCCTCCACCTATTCCTTCCAACCCTCTCCGTCTATACCACCTACACATCTAATGGGCCTCTACATTCCAAGTGCAGGGCTTTAGAAGTGTGTCACCACTCCCAGCTTTAAAAAGAAAAATTAAATAAATCTGTCACCCTGACTTTAGCTCAGAAGGTTTTTCTATTTCCCCTAGTCATGGCAGACATTTTTGCTAGGTATATTAGATTAATAGCTGTGGTCCTTTGAGGCTGGTGTATAAGGGTGCAAATCTCTATCCACAGTCAACCCATGAACTACTCGCTGAAATAGCAGGCTCCCAGATAGCTAGGGGCCCCTTGGCATCTTCCAAGACCTTTCCCCAGCTTTTGGAAGGCTTAGAGTTGCTGTCCAGTGGGCAGACTCTCTGCTCCTGAGGGTGATTGGTAGGCATCAGTGTCTGCGGCTGACTCTTGCTCCGGTCTCCATCTGGATCTGGCTCCTGCTCTAGATCATGCTGTGGCTCTGGATATACCCTGGCAATCATTGTGTAGCAGGATTTTCCAGTCCAAGAAAAAGGACCCCTGAGCTTCTTTTACCAGGAAGAAGTTTATTAGGTCAGCAGGCTTCCGACAGACTATTACAGACAGCTAGAGTCTCAAATGTAGTACGGTGGAGATGTTTACATATTTTCATTATTTTTACTCCTATATATAACTACATATATGGCTACATACATTCTGATTAGCTGTGTCAAGCTACCAGGCAGTCAAGACTAGAAAGAGAAGACAGAGGGGAAGGAAGGGGTTGCCGGAGATTTGGTCAGGCATGTCTACAGGGGTGCTAACCAACTAGCACATACACAGACATGTTTGTGTACATGCTTTGTGCCTGTTTTTTCTTTCTCTTAGTTCTCAGTGTAGCAGCTGTTTAGCATGTCCTTACCTTCTGAGGTAAGATTCTGGTACCTTTGCCATGAGGGCGCACTTGGCCCCAATGTTTGGTGTTCCCTCACATAAGACTGGGTTGATTTAGGTACTGTGCCAGATTTAGTCCTGGAGACAATTAGTGCTGATTTTATGATTGAGTAGCCAAGGCAGGTAACTCTCATGAGTATGCATGTCACAAAGTTTCAAGGTGTGACAGTAGCCTGGGGTTAGACAGGGAGAGTGCAGCATAGGTCTTTGACCAATTCAGAACTGGTACAAAGTCCTATGTACTGCAATAAAGAGCCTGCAGCCACACTGGGACTCATAGCACCAGTGTTATTATTTGAATCTGAAATGGCCAATAGGCTCATGATTTGAACACTTGGTGTTCAGCTTTTGGTACTATATTGAAGAAAATGGATGTTAGTGCATGGGACCTGGTTGGTAACACTAGGTAACAAATCCCCAGCCTTCAGAGACTATGCTCGATTTCACTTCCAGACCAGGTCTCAGCTTCCATGCAGACTGTATTAATTATATACCTCTTGTTTCCATCTCATGCCTTCCTCACAATGATGGACTGCAATCATGTCAAGTGAGTCCTTCAAACACTTGTCAGGTGTTTGGTAGCAATAATGTGAAACCAAATTGATACAGAGCTCCAGTGAATATTCCTGTGCACATGTATGCTCAGGCATCCATGTTCATGGTGGTGAACATATACCCCAAGAGCTTGTCACATCATGTAAAAATGTAGGTCTGCTTCTCATAGGAACTGGTAAACTGCCTTCCACACAACTGCACCATTCTTTATTCCTACCAATAATGTACAAAGGGCCCAATAACTCTATATCCATCCTCATCAAGATGAGAGAAGAATTTTATGAAATTAAAACGGAAGTTCAAAGGTAGAAACACAGTGCAGCCAAGGATTTGCCTCCAAGAATCAGAGCCTCAGCCTCGTCCTTCATCCCAGCCCCTATCCTGCTAAGACGCCTCCCTCTGGTTTCTTATTGCCCAGAGAATAAGTACAGCTTGGATGGGGGAGAAGTCATCACCCTCCTAGAGTCTTGTGGCCAGCCAAAAATTGTAAGGGGTCCTTGGCACCAGCCTGTTTCCTCCCAAGTGATTTCCTGTCCTACGGGCACCTTTAGGGATGATCTAGCCATCTGGCAGCCCAACATCCTAGATGCAGTAGAGGGGGACTAGTAAGACTGGGGGTGCAGCCACAGACTCTGATTGATGTACATGGTCAGGAAGGGCAGCTGACTCACGTCATCCTTAAGGAACACACCACACAATTGTCCAGGAACAAAACAGAGGCTGCCAGCCCATGTAGATCAGCAAACTCTTATTCTCAACCGTCTTAAGACAGGGGTCAGAAGTATCAACTATGTAAAAATTAGAAAAGCAGAGACATGGGGGAGGGGCTTCAGGATGGCTCAACAGTTAAGAGCACCCACTGCTCTTGCAGAGGAACCAGGTTTGATTAACAGAACCCACACAATAGCTCAAAAATATCAATAGCTACTGTTCCAGGGTATCTGACATTGTCTTCTGACCTCTCTAAATACCAGACATGCACATGGAATACATACACACAGATAGACACTATTACATATAAAATACATGAATCTAGAAAAGTGAAGGGTTGGTAAAGTGTCCTGAATGAGTGTCTCCCACCTGTTTGAGAGCTCCTGGAAGGCAGTCCTGGCCTGAGCCCATCTCAGGTCTCTGGAGCCCAGATGGGGCTCTGACACAAAACTGAGGAAGGAAGATAATTGGATGGATGGATGGATGGATGGGTGGATGGATGGGTGGGTGGGTGGGTGGGTGGATGGATGGATGATGGATGGATGATGGATGGATGGATGGGTGGATGGGTGGGTGGATGGATGATAGATGGATGGATGGATGGATGGATGGATGGATGGATGGATGGATAGGTGGATGGATGAATGATGGATGGATGATGAATGGATGACCCAGGGGAACTGGACAGCACATAGATCACCACCCATGTGTCCCTGTGAATCCCTAGACCTGGTGGTAGAGTAAGAACTAAGATTCATGAGAAGAGCGAGCACTCGGGGAAGGAAAAACGTGCTGCCAGGGAAAGGGTAGGAAGGGCGTGTTCTCCGGGGAAGTTCAGGCATGGTTGCAGTTCTCTCAGCAACACAGAACTTTCTCTAAGAGCCCTTCCCTTGCTGGTCAGGCTGAGCATCTCCCTCTGAACTCAGCTCCTATGCTTACTGAACAATAACAGAAGAACTGGCAAAAAGAACTTCTTTTCCCCATCTGGGGAGCAGAGTCAAGGAGAAAGTCCACAGAACAGACCACAGGGCTACCCAAACAGCCCCAGTTCTGAGGGCTCCAGACACCAGAGTTCACTGAACTCTTACTTTGGGCCCTGCTCATTAAGGTCAAAGTATGACATTACCAGAAAGCCCTGAGCTCAGAGCAAAACGGTGGACTTCTTTTTCCAGCAGGGCTTCTCCTTCTCTGACTTTGTCTGGGAGCCCAAAACCTCCAAACCTGCAGAATGCCACATGGTGTCTTAGTTAGGGTTTCCATTGCTATGAAAATACCATGGCCAAGACATCTCTTATAAAGAACATTTAACTGGGGCTGGCTTACAGGTTCAGAGGTTCAGTCCATTAACAACATGGCAGGAAGCATGGCAGCATCCAGCCAGGCAGTGCTGGAGAAGGAGCTGAGAGTTCTGCATCTTGTTCTGAAGGCTGCTAGGAGAAGACTGACTATCAGGCAGCTAGGAGGAGGGTCTGAAATCCCAGCCCCACAGTGACACACTTCCTCCAACAAGGGACACCTCCTAACAGGGACAAGCATATTCAAACCACCATACACAGCCTTGGTAAAATTACAGCTTCAGGTTCCTTTCTCCCCAAAAGAAACCCGTTCTGCAAGCACCTGAGATCCCTAGACTACCTTCCCATGCCACTAAGGCCTCTCTAGTCCCTCAGCCTCAGCCAGTGACTTTTGCCTGCCCTGGATATCCCTACCCACTTCCCCAAAACTATATAACCCCCGATTCACACCAAATAAAATTGACCTGTCTCCCCATATTCACAGGCCACCCGAAAACACTGTTCATCAACTCTGTTCCTTTCATTCTCGTGGGCTGGTGGTTAACAGCCCCTCTTACACATCTCCCTGACACCATAAGCAAGGTCCCCATTCCACATACTTCATGGTAGCTACTTGGTCTCTTGATTCGTTCCTGAATAAATATTTCCATGTTTCTGTGTGAGGAAGTTTTTGTTTTTGTTATTGTTGTTTTTGTTTTGTTTGTTTGTTTGGTTTGGTTTGATTATTTTTGTTTTTGTGTTTTTTTAAGAAAGTGGTTGGTGGAGCCAGGCGTGGTGGCGCACGCCTTTAATCCCAGCACTTGGGAGGCAGAAGCAGGTGGATTTCTGAGTCCGAGGCCAGCCTGGTCTACAAAGTGAGTTCCAGGACAGCCAGGGCTAAACAGAGAAACCCTGTCTTGAAAAACCAAAAAAAAAAAAAAAAAAAAAAAAAAAGAAAGTGGTTGGTGATCTGACATGCAGGATGAATTCATGACAGTTTGCCTCAGAAGTTAGAGGTAAAGAGTGACTACAAAGACCTCTGCTCCCGTTCTAAAGTGTTAGGTCCAGGGAGTCTTATATCTTTGGAGTCATTAAGGTTGCAAGTATATAGACTTCTCCTTTATCATGAAAAGAACTTGTTTAACTCTAGAACAAAGGCTTCTCTCCCTCCCTCCATCACTCTCCCCTTCTCTTATCTCTGTATCTTTTGCTCCTTCCCCCCCCTCTTTGCTCTCTCTTTACTTCCTTGAGGGGAACTAAATAAGGGCATACCTGTTACTCTGTACGAGCCACAAGCGAAGATGCTGGCCTTTTCCCTGCTATATAAACCCTGATGCATGTACAGGTAGTGCTTTATCACCTGGAAATTGTGTGTAGAGAGTAGGAAAATCATCACTACAGTTCCATTTTGTCTGTCCCTACTGCCATGACTAAGGGGACTGCTCTGAGCATGGATTTGGTGACATGGTTAGCATAGGCACGGATAGATATAACTGCCACACAATAATATATACTTGGAAAACCTTCAGGTTCCTCAAAGTTTCAGACTTGACTGTCCTCTGTGCCTAAGTCTCTCTATGCCTAATGTGTCTAGTATGTCCAAGCACATGGACATGCATGCTCCACAATACCAAGTTATTAGACCTGACCTTTGGTGTCAATATTCATTCCACCCCTTGAGAAACCCATCTTGGTCAACAGCAGCACATCAATGAAGTTCAAAGGTTGGACTTGGCCTTATCTTTAAAGAAGCCATCCAAACCCTGACTGGAAAGGATGTGACCCCTCTCCTGGGATGACAGCATCATCAGGCCATGCATCGTGCTGCAGGCCTCACGGCAGCGGCACATCCCATCTGGGGTGAGATGGCCCAGCAGGTCCATGTGTAGCAGGCCTCTTTGTTTCTTCTAGGTATTCCATGCTAAGCTCCACGATGGCTTCCTGCAGGATTTGGTTACAGAGGAGGAAAGGATTTAACTTAGGTGAGTCCCAAGGACCACCTCTAGCTGGTAGCCAGCAACTTGATTCCATCGGGCACAGGTGAGCTAGATGGCCACACAGACGCAGTATGGGATGGGGGGAAGACCTCTCTCTCCATAGTGATCTCTCCATTGCATCTTTGAGCTGATTTCACCTCTGCAAACCCAGATCAGTGTGGACAGCAGAATCCTGCCCTTCCTCTACACCCATGATATAGACCTCCCTGAAACCCCCGCCCAGCTGGACATCATTCTCTTTGTGCACGTTAGGCCATGCTGCAGGCCTCACACCTCACTCAGCTCCCTTCAAGATGTCCCTGAATTGAGTGTCAACTGATCTAGGATCTGTAGGACAATCAGTGGTGGCAACTCAGGTATGCTAATTCTTATCATCAACTCTGCTATAATTTGGAACTGTCTCCCAAAGGCAGAGGATTAAATTAAGCCTGGTATTCTGACTCTGAGAGCATTTGGAACCACAGATTCTTAAGACACAGTGTCTTAAGGGGGATGATTTATTAGGGATGGTCATGAATGAGATGGTGCCATCACGGTCTCCTCTGTATCTGTGTCTCTGACTCTCTCTCTCTCTCTCTCTCTCTCTCTCTCTCCCTCTCTCTCCCTCCCTCTCCTCAACCCCTTTCTCTTACTTTGCTTTCAGGTACCATGAGAATTTTAGCCTCCTCCCTCACTTGCTCCTAGCTGCCAGCTCCTTGCCAACAGGTCCAGGCAAGAGGAGAGAAGTACAGGTCCCACTGGGGTCTCTCTGGGGCTGAGCAGAATGGTGAGTGTCAAAGGTCCAAAAGAAACACACCCGGGCTGTGAGTCTGTCAAAGCAGAACTCAACTTTATGGCACCAGCCACTCACTTATATAAGTTCGGAACATAGGGATGAGGAGTTTTGGGTGGGGTAAGATAACAGGAGGCAGGGGAGGGTAACAGAGTGACTGACAGGGCCACTGGCAAAGCTCTACATCAGCAATGGCGGGGCAGAGGCAGGGCCAAACAGGTCTTGCTGAGTCACCCCGATTCGGAAGTGTCTGAGACAGGTCTCAAAACTCAAGCCAGGCTCAGGTTTGTCCTCAAGGCCCAAAATAGGGCCTAAATGGGGCCCAACACCTAGCTAAGGCATACTGCCTTTCTACAGGCCCACTAATAGAGAATCCAGCTGTCCTATTTACCTTAATTGTCAACCTGACACAGCCTACAGTCATCTGACAGGACATCCTTGATTGAAGGATTGCCTAAATCATGTCTGTAGGGGATTGTCTTGATTTGTAATTGATGCAGGAGGGCTTAAGCCATTGGGCAGCCATCTCTAGACAGTTGGCCCTGGACTGTATAAGAAAGCCAGCTAGGCACAGCCTGGGATTCTGCCTGGGCTCCTTCTCTTACTTCTGTCAATTATGGACTGTGACCTAGAAGTGTAAGATGTGATGACCCTTTACTCTCCAAGATAGTTTTGGTCATAGCGTTTATCACAGTGACAGAAAGAAACCAGAGCACCAGCCTACCATGGACTGGAGTCTCTAAAGTCAGTAAATAAGCCCTTTCTCATCTCAAGTACTTTGTCACACTGTGGAAACATGCCCAGCAGGAGCTCAGGCACCTTCACCTCAGGAACCTCAGGAGTCATCATTTTGCCCACCTCTCACTGTCCTTGTGATCAAACCACTGCTGGTCCCTCTTCCTCCGCTCCTTTGCCTGCTCACTACTGCCTGTCCCACATGCTCTGCTGATCTACATACTGTATCTGTACACAAACAACTCTATCTCAAAGAAAGATCTCTCTCTCTCTCTCTCTCTCTCTCTCTCTCTCTCTCTCTCTCTCTCTCTCCTCCCAGGTGATTCATTGACAGTTCTGATCCACCTCCTTCAGGAAGGCTCTCTAATCACTTTGTCCAGTCCTTCCTCCTTTGCTTCCATGGCCCAAGTCTTGACAATTGCTGACAATGCTGAAGATACATTTCTGAAAGTTGCCCAGGGTCATGAGGATGATATGCTCAAATATATTCAGGTAGGTTGCCCTCAAGAGATCAAACATTTGACTGGTCATTTGCCTGGCCAAAGAGAGGGGTGTGGCCAAACACTGGTCTTAGTCCTCAATTCCCTACTCACTCTCAAACACCTGGCCCCCCACAGAACCAGCTTCTTCATGCATTCTCTGTTGGCAACCACCTGAATGGTTATTTTGCATGACAACAGACATTGTAGGGGACTTGTATGCATGATGTTGGTGCTGTCATTGAAAATCTTCACATAGAGCTTCAGGATGTTGAAATGGAAGGCAGGTATCAGCATGTGACAGTGATGGCTCCACTTGTCACCATCACTCACCATCTTCTGGTGAGGCAGCTAAGGAAATGTGTGTGAACAGTGTCTTCCCTAGCCCCTATTGGTGTCCATTGCTTATGGATACTCTGGAGACCTAGGATACTCACCTAGTCAGAAAACTGTAGATCACACCTTTCAGCGCCACAGCAGCTGACATGAACAATTGCCCCTCTGACTACCCTAAAAGTCACTTACATCTCCTAAAATAGATGTGGAAAACATGTCGTGAACACACAAGAGAGAACATGACATGACCCAGCCTCAACACACATGACTTGCCCAGCCATGACACCACATTCCATGGCATGGTCCAGATATGGTCTGAGAGATAGATCTCAGTGTACCCCAAAGACAGACTTCTGATAAGATATGAAAAGGATCTCATTATTTATTGTCAGTGTGCACATCTATAATATGTAATCAAGAAGTTGCAACAGGAGAATTGGGAGTTTAAGACCAGCCTGGGTTAAGTAGCAAGACCCTGTATTTAAAAAAATGTCCATCAATATGTTATATGCAGCCCAAGTGGACCCTGATATCACCTGGATTTACTTAAAATCCTTCTCTAAACAATACTCAGGGAAGGCTGTCACTTCTCAGATGGACCCTGGGTCTCCCACTTTAAAGCCCCAAACAGAAGCCAGACATAACACACAAGAGAACAAATCCAAACACCTGCTCAAATAGCACCTGACACGCTCAGACGCCAAGGCTGCCGTCTGGCCCAGACCTTGTCTGCATCATCGCCAGTACAACATATACCAGGTATATACGGGGCCCACAAGAACAAGTAAATGTGACCTTAC
Source organism: Mus pahari (assembly GCF_900095145.1). Classification (NCBI taxonomy): domain Eukaryota; kingdom Metazoa; phylum Chordata; class Mammalia; order Rodentia; family Muridae; genus Mus; species Mus pahari. The sequence goes on along the minus strand of NC_034607.1, from coordinate 512,473 downwards.
AGCAGGTGTGGTCACACCGAAGACATCATCAGAATTATGTTCCCGACAAGCTACAAGAAAGAGGTAAATGGGTAATGTTCAGGTATAACAGATTCAGGGGCGTAACCAGCATGGCCAGTCTTTCCTGCTCTTGGGCCACATGAGCAGCTGGAAGAAGCACAAAAACTTCCGAGGTGGGCAAGCAGGGGCTGGGGCAGCATCCAACTGGAGCAGAGTTTAGTGAAGATAGCGTGCAAGACTGAAATGAACACGTCACAGAAACCCCTACCCATCCACAGAAAATTTCAGTAATTCTTCCTAGCACCTCTTCATGCTCCATACTGACACCCGCCAGAGTTCCCACCTGGCATTCCTGCTACACAACAGTGTAGTCTCAGTTACCACAACAAAAAGTCATCCCAACTTGAATCTAAAACAACATATTAACCTGGGTTCTCCTCTATCTTATCTTCCCAAAGAAGAATCTGCCTCTGGAGGATGCAGACATTTGCCCATCATTTCCCATAAGGCATGTGGGGGACTAGGAAATCCGTGGCCTGAGTTCTCCATCCAACTGTTTTGTATTCCCCAAGGAATAGCACTGGGAAGATTGCTCTTGTGAAGACTGGGCAGTCGAAGTCACAGAAACTAAATGAGGAATTAGTCTTGTGACTCAGGCCAGAATAATTAACTGAATCACAGAAACTTGGGGAGGGGGTGGGGAGTTCTCCCATAGTGTTGAACTTCTGGGACTCGTTTCAGTATAAAGAAAGACATACCTTGAATGAACAGTGATGCAGAGGATGGTAAAATGGAAGGAAATTGGTCCCAGCAATATGGTTTGAGAGATGGATCCAGTTGTACCTGTAGATAGATCTCCACACTTTCTACAGTCAAGTCTCTAGATCACATGAAGTTGAGTTTTTACCACTTACACTGAAAAAGAATTTGGCAGCTAGAGAGGGCCAGGGACCTGCCTTTGCAGGTGTCAGAGCCATGTTCTTTTGAGGACACTATCCCTTCCCAAGACAGAAAAGAAAACAGCAGGAGAAAGGGACCCTGCTACACTGTGATGTCTTGGAAGAGCTTCCTGAGCAGGACAGCAATGAACATAAGATGACCAAATTATAGAAGAAGAGAAAGATCAACCCAGCAGAATTGGGTCGCATTGAAATAGCAGTCCAGATCTTCTACTAGCCACAAGCCTTCTCGTTCCTGTGGTCCTGGGGATGGCTCTGCTGATGCCAGGCCTGGGTCCCAGCTGCTTCTGATGTCCATGAGCCACCTTCCCCTGCCTTCAACATTCCTGCACATGGCTCAAGTACCTCCTCCTCCAAGAACCCTCTGAACACGTCCTAGCAGAGAGAACCCTCTGAACACGTCCTAGCAGAGAGAACCCTCTGAACACGTCCTAGCAGAGAACACATTTCTCAGCTCAGCTGTGAAGGAAAATGTGCTGAGTGTGAGTTTCCAAGGACAAGGAAAGGGATAAGAACCACCAGGGGCCCAAAGAACTGAAGATCCAGGTGGGAACAGCATGAGGAAGAGAGTAACATGGGAGCTGGTAACATCACAGAGAGAAGAAGGGGAAGCTGAGAGAGAAGAGAAAAAGGACTGGTCTACTATGGGGGCTTCACAGAAACATGGGGTGTGATTCCCATGCCACAGCCACGCCATCAGCTTGCATGGGTATCTACAGATTTGGCAATGCCAGGGTGGCATGGTTTGAGAATGGAAACCAATGGGATCATTCATAGCATAAAGCCCTAGGGATAGTTTCCCTGCCCGCTTAGTAACATCCTGAGGAACTTGGAATAAAAACAATTACCTCCAGGTTCACTTAGTGAATCAACTTGGGTGAGCTAAGAGATGCCCAGGAAGCTATTACAACATGATTTCTGGGTGTCTTTGCTCCCAAAGCGTTTGCGTCAGTGGACAGAATCAGGTTGTCCCACCCTTCACGGTGTGGGTGGCACCATCCAGCCCTCTGAGAATCCCCACAGAACGATAGATAGAGGGAGGGAAATTTTGCTCTGACTTCCTGAGCTGAGACATCCATCTTCTCCTGCCATCAAACACGGTAACTTCAGGTCGTTGAGGCACTGGAATCCAACACTTACATGTGAGTCTTCATGCATCCCTGGATTCTCACTCCTTCCGAGACTGAATTGATCACATCCGAGATTCCTCACAGATTGTACACCGAGGGACCCCTCAGTCTACATGAGTACATAAGCCAGCTTCCATGATGCAATATAATGTACTGTTCTGCCTCTCCTCCCCTCCATTCTATATATGTGCATAGATATGTATGAGTACGTGTACATGACTCTATGTACACAATCATTCTATATTGATGTTTTCATCAAAAGCAGACTGCACAAATGACCTTGATCACCAGGTTGCTATGGAGCCAGAGAATTCCTGTTTTCTATTATATTTACTATGCTCTTCTAAATGTACATAAATGTATGAGAACATACCATGATGTAGTGGGGACAACAGTTAGGTAAGACATATCTTAAGTCTGCATTAAGCTTTGACATGTAGGTTTGTGTGTCAGTAGGCTCTGATGTCAGCACAATGATAAGATCACCTCTAGATAAATTTCTCAGATTGTGTCTGTCTTAGTCAGGGTTTCTATTCCTGCACAGCATCATGACCAAGAAGCAAGTTGGGGAGGAAAGGGTTTATTCGGCTTACATTTCCATACTGCTGTTGATCACCAAAGGATTCAAGACTGGAACTCAAGCAGGTCAGAAAGCAGGAGCTGATGCAGAGGCCATGGAGGGATGTTCTTTACTAGCTTGCCTCTCCTGGCTTGCTCAGCCTGCTTTCTTATAGAATCCAAGACTAACAGCCCAGAGATGGTCCCACCCACAAGGGGCCTCTCCCCCTTGATCACTAATTGAGGAAATGCCCCACAGCTGGATCTCATGGGGGCATTTCCCCAACTAAAGCTCCTTTCTCTGTGATAACTCCAGCTGTGTCAAGTTGACACAAAGCTAGCCAGTACAGTGTCCTTATCACTATTTGATGTATGGCTCCGTGTGAGTGTGTGTGTAAGTGTACATGTGTGCTCGGGTATGTGCGTGTGTATATGTGAGAGAGCATGTGTATATGTATATGCATATGCAATTGAGACAATGTGGTAGTGTGTGTGTGTGTGTGTGTGTGTGTGTGTGTGTGTGTGTGTGTAAATCATTGGGTCCTGTCCTCTGGAAAACCCTAAGAGAGTGTCTTAGGGGGCACCAGAAGATCTGTCCTGCAGGCTCTAGAAATGACACAGCCTCTGACGTGAACCTGTGTCTGGATTTTGCAAGGGTGGAAGGAATCACGGCCTCCCCCTATTCTTGTCTGGGTTCCACATGCTTATCCAGGCCCAGGAGATAAGTTATTCCGACTTCCTACAACACTCGGGCAGGTTCATACCAGGAACCTCCAGATCCTCCCTCAGGCAAAGGGCCACACACAAAGGACCTTTCAGCCTCAGCAGGTTCCAGAAGAACAGAAGTGACCTCTACATCTCTATTAGGGTGGCAGCTCCCATCCACCAGCACTGGCTGCCCACCGCCCTCAGACAGAGCATCCTGAACCTCTGTACAGAACCCACACAGAGCCATTTACAAATGGCTAAGCCATCTAAGTGGGAGGGCAAATGTAAATCAAAGTCCAAAGGGTGGAGTAAAGGAAGGCTCATGGGAGGGTGAGCGAACAGCTTTTATCCAGGTAGCAAGGCAGGACTCACTGTCTATCTTAGGGAAGAAGAGTATGACAGGGAGGAAATGACCCAGGGAGGGGCAGTGGGAAGTCAGCCTGCGGCTCTGCTGTAGCCTGCTGAGCCCGTCTGTGCGCAGAGGTCAGAGAGCAGTAGAAGAATCAAAACAGCAGAGGATCAGAGACAGGCTGACAGTACATTAGAATAATGTAAGAAAAATAAAAAAACGAAAAGGTCCTGGCCTTACTGTCAGGAGGCCTGAAGTCAGCAGACACTGAGGGAGCAGTCCCTCCGTGTGAAGAAGAAGTGTAAATGCCAGCACAAACTAGGGGTGGGGAGCACAGGGAGATGAGAACGAAAGGCGCGCCCAAGATCATCAACTCACCCACCCCATCATTCTGAGCCTCATTTCTGCGCCTTAAAAAACCATCCACCTTGACACTCTCACCCGTTTGGGCACCATACTTACCATGCCCACATGGCCCATAAACCAGTTCCACCTGGGGATGTGAGGATAATTCCCATAGGCAGCATAGACCTCGATCAGAATGTGAGCCCAAACCAGCATAAGAAACTGTCACGGGGATGCCACCTTAGACCCCAGTTCCAGCTCTGCTGTGGCTTCTTTCTGGAAAGATACACAGAGCAAGAGTTCCTAAGCCAAAGAAGTAGATAAGGACCTCCAGAGACTCTAAACAGTGAAGACTGAAGTCTGGAAGCAGACCAAGGAGGAAGAAGGAGACATAATGAAACTCAGGTGAAGCGGCGGCAGGAGAAGGGAGTGGAGGAGGAGGAGGAGGACTAAGATGAGATAAACACAAAATGGGGGTGAGGAGGGAAGAGGAAGGAATGACCGGTCAGAATCAAGACCTCCCTAATTACATAGAAGTTACTAGGGGTTCACTTATTCAAAAACATTTGTCGCAGTGGTTGCCTGGCTCCCTGCTGCTGCCATGCCTGGTCAGCTGGCTTCCTCTCCTGTCTAGACTAGGATGGGCCAGTCCTGCCACCTCCAGGCTGGCACTTTCTCTCAAGAGTAACAATCCAGTATCACTTTCCCCCTCTTCCGCTGGAATTCTTTCATCACTGACTTGATTCCTGACTTGAAGGATGCTGTAAAAGGCTGGATTTGGCTGCTCAATTCATGTCAAGCTCTTGGTGCTCTTTCCCTGGCTAGGAACGTGGCCAAGACTGAGGCAGAGGTAGCCTGGCACAGAGAGGAAACAGGGAAGGCTTACCCAGCATGAGCGCCTGGACCCTTGCAGTGGAACTTAGATCACTCCAAGTTATGTGTTTCCAGCACCCCTGCCCCATCCAAGGACATAGTACACTAAGTCAAAGGGTGACTTGGGAATCCGCAAGCTAGGAGATCAGAATCTGGCCAGCCTGGTCCCCAATCATCTCCTGGGCTCTTGTCCAAACAGGCTGGGTTTATTTTTCAGTACAATATTAGAAGGTTATGGGCTTGGAGACCCTGCTCACCAGCTACGCAGTCTGTCTTCCAGCAGTCCAGCGTCTCAGCACAGAAAAGACTTCTGAGAACAAAACAAAGAATGAATCCTAATTGGGGTTTCTAGTTCAAGACCAGGGGCAGAGAGCCCAGCTAGAACAGAGCCAAAGCTGGGTTGGATTAAAGCTGGGAAGTACAGGAAAGGGGAGAGGCATTGGTGAGTGGGGACCGAGAGGGGTCCTGAGCAGATGGGGTGAGTGGAGACTGAGAGGGGTCCTGAGCAGATGGGGTCCAGGCAGGGGAAGGAGTCCTTTTTCTTAAACGGAACCTGAATAGCATGTTAATCTCTCTCTCTCTCTCTCTCTCTCTCTCTCTCTCTCTCTCTCTCTCTCTTTCAATTTTTGCAGAGGCCCAGGAAAGAGACAAGGACATCCTAAGACAGTGGACAGTGGAAAGAAATATGAATTTTTTTGGCAATCAGGAAAGGTAAAATACCCAGGACAATGAAGGGTAAGAAATATCGTGAAAAAAACAACAACAACAACAAGAAAACAAAGAGAAAGAGAGGGAGAAGAGGGAAAATAAGGAGGAAGACTCAGCTAGGAAGACATGGAGAAGAAAAATGAGTGGTTAGAGTTCCAGCCTGCTTGCATAAATCATAAGGAAATGACCAAAACCTCAGTTATGCAGGAATCCCCAGCCCCTGGGACAGCTGGCTTCTGGAACTATAGTAGTCTTTAGGAGTAGCCAACACACCTCTAATAATGACCCTACACAGCTCCACCACCAGCCACCTGCCACCTTCTCTCAGCAGCAGTATGTCTGCCCACAGCCTCCTCTCTCCTTCTCTGGAGTCCTGCTGTCCTTGGTTCCTGGCCTGGAGGATACCATGAGGAGCCAAGCTGGATTGGACCAGCTAGTACCTCTTAGGCCCAGCTGCCTCTCCCAGACTGAGAAAATGGTTAAGATATACACATAGGACAAGCTGTGTTAAGAGAAAAGGCAATTCATTGTCATAAGCCATGGCTACCTGGTCCTTAAGATTGGACACTTCTTTACGGGAGGTGGGGAAAGATTCGGGAAGTGGACAAAGATAATTCACCTAACTGCCACACCTTCTAAGGACAAGGTACAGCAGATAAAAGAATTTATGGGTTTAGGGGCCAGGATACCAGGACTAGGTCAAGCCTGGCCTTTGAGCATCCTTCAAGCTAGAGAAAGGCATGTACCATTTCTGAGTGCAGAGCTGAGGCTATGTGATGCCCATACCCACAGCAGCTCAGCTTGGGAGAACACTTGTTCTGCCAAAGAGTGAGACATCTTTAGCCATAGGGTCATACTATTCAGTTAGTTCTAGAATACAGTCAACAACCATGGCAATAGCCTTTATATATGGGGGACCTCTGAGGCCCCTTTGGGAACAGCTCCTGGGAAGGTACCTGACGCCTGACATTGAGAGTCTCCATCCACAACCATACAGCTTCTGTGGAGCATCTGTTTCTTCCTTGGCAGGATACTCTTATGTGATGGTTTGTATAATGGTTTGATGCTTGGCCCAGGGAATTGCACTATTTGGAGGTGTGGCCTTGTTGGACTGGGTGTGGCCTTATTGGCGGTGGTGTGTCACTGTAGGCATGGGCTTTAAGACCCTACTCTTAGCTGTCTGGAATCGAGTATTCTGCTAGCAGCCCTTCAGATGAAGATGTAGAACTCTCAGCTCCTCCTGCTCCATGCCTGCCTGATGCTGCCATGCTCCTGCTCTGATGATACTGGACTGAATCTCTGAACCTGTAATCCAGCCCCAACTAAATGTTATTTTTATAAGAGTTGCCTTGGTCATGGTGTCTATTCACAGCAACAAAACCCTAAGACACCTTACTTACTCCTTGTCAATGGATTTCTCATCCTTGCTTGTGAGCTTCTCAAAGGGGTCTCTAAACTGGCAAGACACTTAAAAGTTAGCATTGTGCAAGCTATATAAAGTGAAACTTCTTTATCTACAGATGGACAAAACAACAATTCAAAGTCCCAAACCACCATCCCATAATGAATCGCGGTTATGGAGACGACCTAATGAAGCACTCTGGGAGCCTTGTGTTCTGGGCAAGTGCCAGGTGACAAGTTCACAACTAAGACAATACTAAGGTGAACTGTTGACAAGGACAAATACGACATAAAATGATTTTGCTCACTTGTATTATCTGTCTGTCTCATTCTGTGGCATTTCATAAAGTCTCCATGCATTTCCCTCACCTCCAATGAACAAACAATGGAGCTATTTGGTCTAGCCTGGGACTTAATGGAGAAACGTTCACAGACCTCCTCAGCTATGCCTGCACCCACCTCCTTTACTGGGTGAACAATAAAGTGCACCCAGGAGGGAAACGTGCATAATTTAGTTGGGAGGATAACTACCTACCCTTCTGTCAACCTCAATCCTTTTATCCTGATTATATCTTGTTTACCAAATGGTGCTTATTGTCTTTGATACTCCTGGAAACCCCCAAGAGCTGAGATGTCATGTTTTTATGTATATGACTCTTTCCTTGTGGTCCAAGGTTTGAATTCCTAGAAGGGGCTCTTCAGCATAGATCTAACTTGTGAATTTTTTTCTTGTATCCTGCCAACTGTAAGGCACAGCAAGACAGCAAGATCTCTATTGCATCCTACTGAGCAGCCATGTTAGCATAAAGCCTGTTTTGCCATCTAGAGCAGTGGCCACCACCCTCCCTGGTACCCTGTTGACACTCTCATTCTTTACCTGTTACTCCTACATACAACAGAATTTTTAAAAATACCCTTAGGACATCTACACACTCACACACAGGCCCCACCCTCCATGCAGTCATGCCTCCTCATACCACATAGAGGAAGAATGCCTCACATGATTCCCCCACAGTCTCCAGACCCAAACTCTTCCTCTTTATAGAAGATTCGGCCTTCAGTGCATCTCTCAGCACCCCTGGAGGGGCCACACTAGCAGTAACATGAGCAGAGCAGAGTACTCAGCCTTGGTTGCATGTCTCTGTACCCATTTTAGAAGCCAGGTAACCACTGACATAGCAGGAAGGCACATTATTTCATACCACATAAGGAAAGGTAGCCTATGGCACTCCCACCCCCATAGATATTCTACCCTCAAGCTATTCACCGTCAGTTATGTTTTGTTACCCATAGCCAGGACCATGCAATTTCTCCTCACCAATGTCCAGTTTGGTGAACCAATGAGTTTTTGTAGTTGGGGGTTGAACAAGAGTATGAATGAAGGAACAGGGATGGCTCAAACGCAGTTGCATCATCAGAAAGCTCTCTTCGACATAGCTGACAGCTCCCAAAAATTACAATCCTGGGGCTCTCATACAACTGTATGCAGCTACACTCCAAAAGTCTTTATTTCTGCAGTTTTATTGGTCAGAGTCTCTGCCCCCAGCAATGATTTGCATTATTATTATTATTATTATTATTATTATTATTATTATTATTATTATTAGGTTTGGTCTTCTGCTGAGTATTATAATGCTAACTGAGGCCCCCAAGACCTCAGTTACCCCAAAGACAAAAGACTCTGCGTGTAGACCCAAGCGGCATTGTGACCTTGCCCTCAAATTATTTCTGATTGGTAAATAAAGATGCTGACAGCCAATAGCTGGGCAGAAAAGACATAGGCGGGTTTTAGGGTCCCCGGGCCTGTGGGTTCAAGAGAAACCCACGGAGGGGGAGAAAAGGTAAAGGAGGAGAGAGAGCACCATGGATTAGGGGTCAAGAATTGGAGTTTAAAGCAGCCCAGATGAAACACAGCACATAATACCTCAGAATTAGCGATAGGAACGTAGATTCTGATAACATACAGGGTATACATCTGTCAAGTCCTCATCCTGCTTAAGGCTTATTGAAAATATAAAGGATGTATATGTCTTTTATCTGGTAACTAAATGGTCAAAGGTGTGATAGAAACCCTGGATTCAGATTAAAATTTTCTACATCATTTTTTTAAAAAATAAAAAACAAAACAAAAAAACCTGCTGGATAGCAGAATCTCCCAAATTCCTGTTTTCCCCTTTAAGCCTACAGGCAGCCATCTGTTTACCTCACCAGAAGGGGTGTTGCAATTCTGAGCAAAATTCCACATAAGTGTCCCGAGGACGAAACTCCAGAAGTTAGGCTCCACAGCAAGGGCAGCCCGCTGAGCAGTCTTCCCGGCCCAACATGCTCATTCTTGTCAGCCATGACCGTGCCATTTTATAGACTCTGCATCTAATTAAACAATGATGATTTTATAAACGAGCGTGACTTAGGTTTGGTTTTAATTAAACAATGATGATTTTATAAACGAGCATGACTTAGATTTGGTTTTAATTAAACAATGATGATTTTATAAATGAGCATAAGTTAGATTTGGGGCTGTTTTGTTTTATTTTATAGATTTGCCTTTCTCTCCTTGTCAGTTCCCAATAATGGCTGGCCACAATAGATACTTATTGATTGCCTGGTGTTCTTTTTTGAAGCATGCAAATTTGCTGTCATCTTTAACAAATTGTGAGATTGGGGCTGGGGAGATGTCTAAGTCAATGAAGGGCTTGCAGCACAATTGTGAGAAACTAAGTTCAATTCCCAGCATCAATGTTTAAAAAAAAAAAAAAGGCTAGCTGGGATGACCCTGAGAGGGCAGAGGCAGGGCGGAAGGTTCTTGAGGCTTGCTGGCCAGCTCGTTTAGTGGAATCACTGAATTTCAAGTTTAGTGGGAAACCAACTCTGAGTCCAGAAGCCTGGGATGGAAGAACGGCACCAGGGCCGATTTCAAATAAGGCTTCTAAGGTTACTATTGCTGGGATGAAACACTGACCAAAGCAACTTCAGGAGGAAAGGGTTTATTTGGCTTCCACTTCCACATCACTGTCCATCGTGGAAGGAGGTCAGGACAGGAACTCAAACAGGAAGAAGCTGATGCAAAAGCCATGAAAGATTCTACTTACTGTCTTACCCCTCATGGCTGGCTCAGCCTGCTTTCACCAGCCCAAGGATGGCACCAACCACCATGGGTTGGGCCCTCCTGGTCGACAGAGTTCCAGGACAGCCAGGTCTATACAGAGAAACCCTGTCTCAAAAAAACAAAAACAAAACAAAACAACAACAACAACAAAACAACAAAAAACCAAAAGAAAGAAAGAAAGAAAGAAAGAAAGAAAGAAAGAAAGAAAGAAAGAAAGAAAGAAAGAAAGAAAGAAAGAAAGAAATTACCATAGAGATGGATCTTATGAAGGCCTGCTGGGACAGACTTCCAGACTAGTTGCGTAGGAGGAACTTCCCTAATTATTTCCCTAATTGTTGATTGGCTAAATAAAGATGGCAGAAGCTAACACTTGGGTAAAAGAGAAGACAGGATTTTTGGGCAGGACAGGAAGAGATGAAAGGAGAGGACTGGGAGTTGGACCAGGCGGCGGGCCTACAAGAAGCTGCAGACAGGTGGGTTTCTCAGGGCACTGATAGTTCGTGGCCTCTGCAGTTGTGCCTGCGGAGGGCAAGGAAGATGGGACAGGATACTCTTCGAACAGCCTTTGAGTTACCTGGTCAGTTTTAAACTACAAAAGTGTTTTCCTTTCACAGGGCTGAAGGGAGCTGGGTGAGACCGGAGTGGCCATTGTGGCCCCAGGCAAGCAGCAAGCAGCACGCAGAGACCAGAAGAGCTAGCATGGGAGCTGAGTAAGACCAGGGCGGTAGGTGGCAGTCCGCAGAGCCAACCGCGGGGTTGGCTGATCGCTGGAGCGTGAGTGGTGGCTGTGGTCGAGCGCAGGAAGGACTGCGCTGAGCAGCTTGGCAAGGCCAGCCAGAAAAGTGGGCTGCGGTGTGAGAGAGCAATGGCCAGCTAGCCGGACCAAGCAGGGGTTTCCTAAGTGGCGCTAGCTGCGGTGGGATCTCAGAGCTAAGTCGTGAGGGGCAAGGGGAAACGTGCTTCATAAAATTACCTGGGAGGAGCGGAGATAAGCTGAGCTGTGGGAAGAAGCTCGGAGCAAATGGACTACCTGCTAGGCCACCACACTCACGCACCCACACTCCTGTAAGTAACCCCGTAAAGCACATTGGTTCGCTAAGTTGGACTTTGGTGGTGTCATTATTTTGATTTGTCATAGTTTCCCTGTCTGGTTTGTTCATATCTTCCCAGGAATTGTGTCATACAGTGTTCACCACTGGCCAAGTGAAAATTACACCAAAGTGCAACTCAGTAAATCAGCAATTTTTTATTGGGGTTACTAGCCAGAGTATTGGTGAGGGCTTACAGAAACAGGGGTAGCTCAAAACAGTCCACCCATCACAAAAGGCAACAATGCAGGAAAACTTGAACTCTGAGCTTGCTCAGTCTCCTCCCCAATAGGTGTTTGTTTCTTCTATAAAACTCGAGAAGGGGCTTCAAGAGTCTGGTGAGCCAAGCAGCAGTGTTACACACCTTTACTTCTAACACTCAGAAGGCAGAGGCAAGTGGGTCTCTGTGAGTTGGAGGTCTACAAGGCAAGTTCCAGGATAAGCAGAGAAACCCTGTCTAGAAACAAACAAACAAGCAAAAACAAATCTGGCTAGGTACATAAGTTGCTGTTTGACTATTGGGCCTCATAAACCTTCCCTCTTCCTCCTGGACTGAATGTGTCAAATAGGAGGAAACTGCCATCAGGCAGAATGGGAGGGGAAAGAGTGATCCTTGCAGGGGCACAATGTTAGAGACCACTCCAACCTCCATCTACCTAGCCTCACTGCCACCTTTGTCCTGTCCTCAAGGGCATCAGGTGTCAGGTCTTAGAACTTTCAGAAAAGAGGTATGTGTTCCTCCTGGAATCCCACAGCAGTTCATTACACTAAACCCAGGAAAACTAGTCTTTTCAAAGCCTGCTGTTCCCAAACTGTCCTGCAGAGGGAGCATTCTCCGTGGTCAGGAGGCCAACAGATTACTATGCAGCCAGTCAGAAACAGGCCTAGCTGTGTTTTTAAGAATTACACTGCGGCGGTGAGGGTATAGGGGACTTTGGGGATAGCATTTGAAATGTAAATGAAGTAAATACCTAATAAAAAATTGGAAAAAAAAAAAGAAAAAAAAAAGAATTACACTCCGGAGGCAGAGGCAGGTGGATTTCTGAGTTTGAGGCCAGCCTGCTCTACAGAGTGAGTTCCAGGACAGCCAGGGATACACAGAGAAACCCTGTCTCGAAAAAAAAAATTACACAGGCATCTGTTGCGATCTGTGGAATGCAAAGACCCACACTTCCCCACCCCCTGCGTCACGATCCTAGGCAGAAGCAAAGGGAAAGGGAAGGTATCTGCGCAGGGTCCCCAAGACTTCAGAGGGACAAAGGACTGGAAATAAGAAACAAAGACAATGGCCTAGTCAGCCATCATTGGGAAGAGAGGCCCCTTGGTCTTGCAAACTTTATATGACCCAGCACAGGGGAACACCAGGGCCAAGGAGGGGGAGTGGGTGGGTAGGGGGGTATAGGGGACTTTGGGGATAGCATTTAAAATGTAAATGAAGTAAATACCTAATAAAAATTGGAAAAAAATATTAAAAAAAAGAAAGAAAGAAACAAAGACAAGGGGTAGAGGACAGGGGAGAAGGGGCTGGAAGAGATGGGGGAGGGTTATATGTCCCAGTATGGATAGAGAGGAGACCTATGTGGCCCATAGGCAAATGGCAGTTTATAACGGAAAATTAAGAAACCCTGTATTAGGATGGAGTGTTTAATTAGGCATGTTAATTAGAGGAAACAAAGAGGCTTTTGATTGCTGTACTTCAATAGTTTGATAGCTGTACTTTGGTAGTCAGCCTCAAAAGGAGGAAGTGAGGGACTAGACCTTGGTGGCTAGCTTTAGGGATGTAGTCGAACAGTTTAGCAAGGCAGAGGGAGTGGAGGAAGGCAAGGCAAGGCCTGCCAGGGCTAGGCCGGCCTCAAACCTTCCATGTATCCAAGATATTCTCCAACTCACCTGCCACAGGTGCTGGAAGTCAGGGACGAGTCCCCACGTCTGTCTGACACTGTTTTAATGGGTCCGTGATAGGATAGAGGGATCAAAGCCCAGAAGTGCTACTAGAAAGGAAAATGATAAGATTCCTGTGAAATAAGTGGGATTCTCAATGAACACTACCCAGGACAAAAGTTAAATGAAGGATTCTGGAAGTGTGACTTTGCTCATTTTAAGATGCCTTAGTATCTTGAGTATCACAAGCCTAGAATGGGATTAACATGCTTCTCAAAGTTGCCAAGATATACCTGTTCTGAGAAACCATTTTAGTCAAGCTTTATAAACAACCCCCCAAGGGGTAGTGTGGCAGCCCACTATGGTCAGTGCAGCACTAAGAAGCAAAACACTGGAAGAGGGCTTCAAAGATAATGAAGAGGAGGAGAAGGCAGAAGAAAGTGGAAAGAGTGCAATAGGCTTTGTTTCAGTGACTAAGGAGTGCCAAGCATGCCAGAAACGCGACACCCTCTCCTAATCTGCTCCAAAACCTACAGTGACTTTAATAGGATGAAGTCCAAGCTTAGGCTGGAAAGGAACTCTCAGCATGAAAGCCTTGCTGGGTTAATCAGCAAACCAGTTCCACTCAAGACACCAACTGCTGATTTTATGGCCCTCTGGCGCCGCCTGCTGGCGTTCTGTAAAGCCATGCTAATTCTGAGATCCAGAGAGAACAATTGGAAGGGGGGTGGGTGAAGAAGCCTCAAGTCAGGTTTGGGGTGATTGAGCACCCCCGCTCAGCGGCTCCACCCGCAGCCACAGCCCGCCCTCCGCCCGCAGGATTATCTCCGGCTTCCGGCGCGGCTCCCTGTCATCTGGCAGCACACGGAAGCGCAGCAGCGTCAGCGCCAGCACCACCTTCATCTCGCTCATGGCGAAAGTCTGTCCTATGCAGTTCCTGCGGGAAGACAGGGTGAGGACTCTGA